>NC_043007.1:68380473-68425473 GCF_006345805.1 Octopus sinensis | reverse complement strand
TATAAGTTTCTGCAGGACGCACATTGACACAGGGAAAAATCACAACACAAATATGCAAGCACTCACACACACACACACCGCACAAACACCTACACACAAGCACCTTTGTTCTTATAAATTTACATTCAAATAGTCACATATGCACACACGCACACATAATATGTATGTACATGTATCTATATTTATCTATATATATATATATGTGTATATATATATATATATATATATATATATATATATATATATATATATATATATATATATATACACTGTAAATAAACACACATATAGACAGGCATACGTACATTCACATATGCTTACTTGGGTAGAACAAACAAAATAAAAAGGATCCAATCCATGACTCTGTGTGTACGTGCGCGTGTGTGTGCATGTTTGTCTCAATATATATATATGTGTGTGTAGGTGTATGTGTGTGTGTATGCATGTACGTATTTATATATGTATGTGTGTATGTTTGTGTGTATTTATATACATATATATACATACACGCACACACACACACACCACACATACACACACATATATAAAGAGAGAAAGAAAGATTTACAGATTCTTATGCAAAAACAAAACAAGGTGTATCAGTATTTTGAAGACACGTCTTTCAAGAACTTTAACTTTCTTCGTAGTTATTTTATCTTACTTTTAAGAGAAATAATATGAGACATCATGTTGAATCAACAAATAGACATGCTGTAATCCTTGCCTTAAAAACACTGCATAGTAATAGAAAATAGCTAGCTTTCTGAAATCTCTCCCATCCTTCGTTGTCAAAGCTCGAAAGGAAGTAGGGGCTGCTGACGGGGATCCAACACAAGCAGCTTAACACTAAACGCATGCACAGGGTCCTAATATCATTAAAGCATACAATCCAAGAAATACTCGGTTGAGAATATCAGAGCCATGGAAAATGTCTTCACAATTTCAGAATGAACCTTCAGAAGTGCTGTGCATGCGGACATCCGGTACAAGTTGTATGTAATGTGGAGGGCTCATTTTGTGTCGAACGTGATGAGAGAGAATACTTCGATCCATGCATAGCGCTTGCTAAGCAATTTAAAACAGCAAGAAAAGGGAATGATTTAGTTATTCTTTGATGTGAAAAACTTCATCAGGACCAAATCTTAGACAGAAGGAAGAACTGATTGTTATGCAGAAACCCGGTTGCGGTTCCAGTAGTCATGCATACTAAGTTTCCCATAACTGTGGTAGTTTGGGCAGTTGTCAGTTCCAAGGAAGATGTCATGTTTCCTTACTTTTTCCACGGGACTTAGAAGTCAATGCCGCTGTCTACGTAGAGGGGTTGGAGAAATTTGTGAAGCCCTAGATAAACAGAGTACGCAACGGAAGATCTTTCTACTCTGCACCGTCTCAGAACGCTAAGACGACCCAAGCACGAATGGGTGTCAATCCCCATGATCATGTTCTCCTAGATACATGCCATCCTAGCTTTTCAAACCTCAATCCACTGCACTATTACATGTGGAGTGTAATACAGAGGTATATAAAGCAATACCGAGTGCGTCAGTATTTTCAGGGCCCTCTCTTCAAGAGCTCTAACTTTCTTCTAACTTTGTTATTTTACCTTACTTTTCAGATAAATAATGTCACACATCAGACTGACACTACAAAGGAAAAATCTTGCTGGAATCGTTGCTTTAAAATCGCAGCAAAGTGAGAGCGAGAGAGAGAGAGAAGTCAATTAACACCGCCATAGCACCATACAATTTCTCAATTTCTCCATAACGACACTATTTCCATAACTGTAAAAAAATATCTTAATTGGACATGTCAACATTTCCGACCCCGTATTGAAGAAGCTATTGCTGGATTCATTAAACAGGTGTGATAAAAGGATTCTCAGGTTTATTTGCACCAATTTGTTTTCAAATACAGTTCTTCATTCCTAAATTCATTAAAAAATGACCTAAAAATCTGACGTCCCCAAAGTATAATCGTTTGTCGTATTGCTTCAAAGTCTGAAATACGATGGAGGGCGTTAGTCGTTAAAAATGACACCATTGATTCACTGATACTTTATTTTATCGATGAAAGGGAGTATTGACCCCGACAGGACTTCTGAAGAACGTGAAGAACATAAATAATTAAGTTGAAAGCGTTTTTTCGATATTATAAGGATTCTGTTCGCACAGAATTAAGAAGATGAATCAATGAGTGATACTGTAATATACATACATACATACATACAGAAAGCACACACATGCACATATACATGTATGTGTGTATGTATGTATGTATGTATGTATGTATGTATGTATGTATGTATGTATGCATGTATGCATGTATGTATGTATGTATGTATGTATGTATGTATGTATGTATGTATGTATGTATGTATGTATGCGCTTGAATGCATGGGATTGAATATATCCGTGGGTGTGTGCACATGCAAGTGTGTTTAATACCATCTACAAAAAGACTTCTGTACATCTTTTATTTAGATAAACACTATCGGGCAAATGCCGAAATGTATAACTTTGCTGCCTAAAAGCCAAATGCATTGGAAACTGGCAATTTATTTCAGGGAGATGTTTTCATAGATAATACACCCTCCAAGAGCTATGGAGAACTGAGAGTTCGCTGAATTAAAAGTTACTAGTACCGATAAAATCGGATCATAAATCCGTACCTCTCAGATAGTTCACCATTTTTAGGTATATTTGGAAATCAAGTTGTGTGGTAAGAACTACCAATTCTATACAGCCAATTCTAGATAAACCAGTGGATCTAAGAAACAGGTTGAAAATTTATGATTACAGATAAATATTTGGTATTACTCTCCCTCTAAATGATTGCGTAACATGCTCGTTGGGTCTGAATTCAGAAACCATTTTAACTTATTCCTGGAGTCGGGAGAATAATAATATTTTAGAAGCTTTTGATGTCTTTTGAGAACAAAGCTGGAGAGATTGCAATGAAAGAGTTATAAAGTAACTCTTTATAACACCTTACAATAGTAACCCAGAACGTACACACAGTCGAAATGCCGCTAAGCATTTGCTTACAGAGCTAATGATTCTAACAGCTTGTCGTCTAAATATAGTTTGTATAATTTAAACATTATATGATATAGAAGTCAATATTTAGCGCGGTATGGATAAATATATTCATTATATCAAAATTTGTCGAGCTACGCTGAGTATCACTTCAGACTAGAGTGTTCAAAGGTGTTGTAGTCAATGCTTAATAGGTTTGAAATTGAAAGTCAAGTTGGTATTGGTACTCTGTGGGTGAGCAAATTCATTTTCCAAGCGATCTTGTATATTTATTGCCTTCATCTTAGATCTGAGTGTACAATGTTTTGTTTTGTTTTTCTGCTATCTTCCTGAGTTGATTAAGGAACACAAATAGCTTGAAAGGTTGGAACCATTTGAAAGACCGTAATTGAAAGAAATTGTCATTTATATCCACATATGGTGGTAGACTCTATGTTATTTTACCGTTTTGTCAGAGGGAAGCTGTAAGTATAGGTAATTTGTTTTTAGGGTCACGGTAACTGGGATTGTAAGAAAAAGTAAAGATTATTTCTCGTAAGCCTGGAGAATAGATCCGAATGCTTCATGAGTAAATCTGGTTGAAGGTCTTCAACAACCCAGTGATAGTATTTGTAGGGCAAGTAACACTAAGAAGACATAATATAGGGCGGTGAAATAAATACAGCAAATCAATGCAGCAATTATATGCATCTGTTGTTCTAGGCTATTTATTCATTTTATCAATCCAGGAAGAATGATGGCAGTGTTTTCTTCAAGAGGGCTTGAACGTAGAACGCAAGAAACCAGAAGAAATGCCGCGGGATATTCTCTTCTAAGATCTTATGAGTTGGTCAATTCAGAGTCAATAAAATAAATTTAGTACGAGGTCGAATCTTGATAGTACATGCCTATAATAAAAGACATCACAGTCACGAACATTATTTAATATGAGCTGGCCTTCACATTTTGTAAAGAAGGTATGGTGTGATATGAGGGATGCTGAAAGTTTATTTCTAGCATATCGGGCGACCAGAAAATGATAATCACAACATTGTATATTACATCCAACCAATCCATTATTTCATGCCCTCGCTTCAAAAATCATCATAATCTCTATGAAGATAAAAACTAAATCTGTGATACCCACCCAATGGGTTCGTATTTAAATTGCACCCAATTGAACATAATTTATATCAATAATTTTCATAAAGGTATTGCAGAGCAAAAAAATTATTTCTAATACTTTTTTCATAAATTGCAGAACATGTACCGAGGCGTATAATCGATGTTTATTTTATAAATACTTCAGTAAATACTTATATGTTATAATCAAATAAGTAGAAATTTTAAATTATAAACCAAAAGTTTTTTTCTCCTCACATGAAAATAAAAAGCGTGAAAAGAAAATAACCGAACAAAAATTCAGATGAAATATAAACAAAAGGAAGTAGAATTATGTGTGTGTGATTCTATGTGTCTGTATATATATGCATACATTTATATATGTGCATACATGCATATATGTGTGTAGATATAAATATATGTATACGTGCATACATATGAATATATATATATATGTATGTGTACAAGTACACGCACACACGTGTGTGTATTTATATACATGCATATATATATATATATGTGTGTGTGTGAGTATATATATATATATATATATATATATATATACTCTTATAAATATATATATACTCTTATAAATATATAGCCGAGGTCGACTTTGCCTTTCATTCTTTCGGGGTCGATAAATTAAGTACCAGTTACGCACTGGTGTCGATGTAATCAACTTAATCTCTTTGTCTTTTCTTGTTTGTCCCCTCTATGTTTAGCCACTTGTGAGCAATAAAGAAATAAGATATGTACATGCATTTATACATCATTCGTATGGTTAGATCATCATGAAACTGGTGGATGAACAAGCTGATCATTCCATGATATACCTTCCTCAAGTGGAAGAGCAGGCGTTCTACGAATAGGTGCAGGCCACGTAACTGAGGGAATAAATGATAACCTCTGCACGCAGCCATTGGGCCTATTTTCAAATAAAACTGGTCACCCAGCTTGTTTGCTCATCCGAGTTACGGCTCAGGTGAATGTCAGGATGTCAACTATTCGGCCCGATGCAACATCACGCTGTCCGCTGCCATGGGTTCGTCTGTCCAGGTGCCGAATTGCAAGCACACTGATTTGTTCGAGTTGAATTTAGACCATAAATTCCCGTCGTATTCCTTTACAGTGATGTCAACGACGTGCACATCGTTGGCATCAGACACTTAGACAGTGACAGCGTATGCTTACTTCGACATGATCCCTGTGTTCCACTGAGATATTCTTTAACTATTCCAACTTCAGCAACAGTGGCTTGAGAGCCAGAATATATAGAAATGGCCAGAGAGGAGACATCCTTGACGGAGAAAACATGTGATTCGAAATGATAACAGTATCTATCACATCAGCTTTTTTTCCAGTCCTGTCTCTGATGTTTCAGATGAACCTGTTTCGAATCACGATTTTTCGACTTCCCCAACTAGTCCACTTACAACAAACGCCAATCTTAAAACTTGTGTCCAACAGGGTGGAATGATTTGGCAAAAATTATTTACGAAGCCACTCCCCACCCCTTATCGACGTCAGTATCAACAATTTTTCTATTCTTCAGCTCTCAGAATCTGGATTTCTTCTGATCTTCTGTCTGTTATCGTAGACATCTACCAAAAGGTAACCGAACAAATCTGTCATGAATTCGGAAAAGAAATTAAAACTGACCATCAAAACCAGGCAATTTGCGTCTCCTGCAAACGCTTATTGAGTCGTAGTATGTGGTTGGTACTTCAGTCCGTTTCCGGCTTTGATAGTATCAGACGAGCTGGTGTTGCTGGAAAGCTATACACATACACTCGTTGCCGCGTAACAGGAGCTCGTTACGGCCAGCCAAAGAATGCATTGCTGTTGTGCTGCCAAGACAAACCCCTGCCACCACATCTGTCTGAGAGTTTATTTTTTCATTTTGTGTTTTAGGGCACGAGCCCTACCCCTATTGTGCAACCTTGCGTTTCGTATAAAGTTATGGTCTTGCCAATAGCACGTCAGGTGTGATAATCTTACTAAGACTCACGTATAGAAATCATCTGGGTATCATCTTTTTTGGAGACCTAAATAGAGAGAAGGTAGAAAGGAGATCTATAAGAGAGAATCAGGAGTGGGATTTGCTATCAAAACCACTTTGGCTTCAAAACTTGTGGAACTACCATGTGGTCATTCGGATTGTTTAATGTCTTTAAGACTTCCATTAAGAAAACATCGATTGGCAACACCCATAACTACATATGCTCCACCTATGAATCCATCAGAGGATGTTAAACTTGCCTTCTATTTATCACTTACACTGATTATACGCAGTATCCCCACTGATGACAAAGTTGTAAGTTTAGGCGATTTTAATGCTCGGATTAGTGAAGATTGGTGTCCTAGGAAAGCATTGGGCTAGAAGTTCCAACAGTAATGGTTTGCTACTGTTACACATGTGCATAGAGATGGATTTGTGTGCCATGAATACAACGTTTCGATTAAAGAATAAGTATAAAACGACATGGAGGCACTCTGGTTATAAGAAATGGCATCTTATAGATTACATTCACACCAAGAAACTAGATACTAGGGACTTTGCTATTGTACTAGTAATGCGTGGTGCAGAGAGCTGGACTGATCATAGGCTTTTTCGTGCCAAGATGAATATACATGCATGCACACATACATACATGTATGCATGCATACATACAAATATACATACAAACACATTCATATATATATATACACACATACATATGTATGTATATACATGTGTTTATATGTGTTCATTGGTAGTTTTTCAAAACCGTTAATTATATACTTTAATGTTAAAAAGAAAGTGTGGTTTTAAATTATCAACGATTTAAAACTACCCGTTATCAGTTTCCGTAAGACCGAAATTATAGACCGTATCATACTTTAAAACTTCTGCAAGCCCAAAATATGGGAACCTGAAGTAGCCGTAACGCGGGATTGCCCGTATTATTGTTGTTATGATTCTTTATATATATATATATATATATATATATATATTATATATATATATATATATATATAATATATATATATATATATATATATATATATATATATATATATATATATACATATATATATACATATATATATATCAATTAAGGACTGAACACGAAAAGCGGACAGTCAACATGCTAGATATAGACGTCAAATCGCTATTCTCCACAAAAGATTATGTTCTCAAATCAAACTCAGTTTGAGTTTGATTTGAGAACATAATATTTTGTGGAGAATAGCGATTTGACGACTATATCTAACATCTTCACTGTCCACTTTTCGTGTTCAGTCCTTTTTTAATATGCTAGACCACTGGTTTTAATTGATAAATATCAATTTCTACCCTTAATTAATATTATATATATATATATATATATATGATAAAAGAAAACAGAAGATGGAATATACAAGAATTTATTAGTCACGACAATTATTTCGACACATCTAGAATTGATCCCTCACGAGGGGAACACTTAACAATTGGTTCAGGAGTATCCGGTGGTGCTGATACGTCACATCGTTAAAATAACAGTTCCGCAGTGAATCTTTTCATTTCGTAGAAAGAAAAGCAGCAAAACGAAGGATATATCTTCATTAACATGTATCAAAAATAAAATCACAGATGCATATACTCTCTTTTACTCTTTTACTCTTTTACTTGTTTCAGTAATTTGACTGCGGCCATGCTGGAGCACCGCCTTTAGTCGAGTAAATCGACCCCGGGACTTATTCTTTGTAAGCCCAGTACTTATACTATCGGTCTCTTTTGCCGAACCGCTAGGTGACGGGGACGTAAACACACCAGCATCGGTTGTCAAGCAATGCTAGGGGGACAAACACAGACACACAAACACATACACACACACACATACATACATACATACATATATACGACAGGCTTCTTTCAGTTTCCGTCTACGAAATCCACTCACAAGGCATTGGTCGGCCCGAGGCTATAGTAGAAGACACTTGCCCAAGATGCCACGCAGTGGGACTGAACCCGGAACCATGTGGTTGGTTAGCAAGCTACTTACCACACAGCCACCCCTGCGCCTATACGTATATATATACATAGTTATAAATACATATACATATATATATATATATATATATATATATATATATATATATATATATATATATATATATATATATATATATATATATATACAAATAAGAAAATGGAGGAATAGATTCATTTCAATCATCGGCTTACAGATATTACCAATTCATATTATTTATTAACTATATAAATAGGAACATCTAAATCCAACAAAATAAAACAATATAGACATAAAATGGATCTTACGGCTGTTTCAGCCCGTAGATAAGGTATCTCATTCTACCTATTATTAATTGCATTGCAATTATAAGCATTTATGTATTTGCCTTTTGGGTGCTTCACCACCAGTATATTGGATAACTGATATCCCATAGTGGATGCTTTTTTGTGAATTCTCCTTATATATATATATATAAGACGAAGACAGGTGGTGTGTTTTCTATACGTTATGAGTTTCTCACTCTTTTCTTTCAGATGGGAATGGTTGTTCCTGTGTTGCACCTGAATTTGTCACGTGAAATAACATTTTCGTTATCTTTAATGGAATAATAAATTAGAAAATTGCATATATATGAGCAAACAGCTGTATGAATTTCACATTGAAATTGCAGAGAATGGACAGAAGTACAACACATTATGTGGGCAATTGGTGAGAAATTAGATTTTAGAGGAAGAGAAGATAGATAAATGTGTGTATGCTCGTTTGTGTTTTGTATTTTTCTTTATGTTAAAAAATATTTTTCCACCTACTTGAATATCAATAACATTAAGTATGAGTTCTCAAGAATAGAAGACACATTATTTGTGACAAGATATTTAAAAACGGTTCATACATTTCTGTGATTATCAGAAATTTAATTAAAGTTCTTTCCACAATATACTCTTTATAATGAAACGCAACGAGTTGAGTCGGGTGGTGGTCGGTGAATTGGATAGTATATATATATATATATATATATATATATATATAATATATATATATATAGACAAAATACCTCTCTGTATTTTATTTCGTCTTTTTATGTTCTCAGTTCAATTCCTGGCCGTGTAATGTTTTTATTTCGTTATGCCGCTGTTGTTACTTGCATTTATTATGCCCCACAACGCATAAAATATTTGTTGTCTAACGCTTGTTACATAGTACTGTGTGTCTGTATGCATGTGTGGATATTTGTATCTAAATGGAGGAACGGGTGAAAGCAAAATTTGTCAAAGTAAGGCACAAAATATCTTGCGGTATTCCCTATGTGGAAGGGCTGTGATTTGTTTACCAGAATCGTTAGAGCGTCGGGAAAAAATGCTTTGCAGTGTTACTTTCGGCTTTTTTACATTCCGTGTTCAAATCCTGCAGAGATCAACTTTGATTTTTATCCTTACTGAATCGATGAAATAACGTGCCAGTCAAGTACATGGTTGATGTAATCGATTTTTAGCTCTATCTCGGGTTTTCCGACTTTAAGTTTATTATGAATCATTTCAGGTTTGGAATTGAATTGCTTCATATCCACCTCAGGTCAATAAAATGATTTACCAATAATCTACTCTGCTCAAGTGAAGACGCATGGCTCAGTGGTAAGAGCGTCGAGCTTATGATCATGAGGTTGTGAGCTCGAATCCTGGACCGGGCAGCATATTGTGTTCTTGAGCAAGACACTTTATTTCACGTTGATCCAGTTCACTCAGCTGTAGAAATGAGTTGCGACGTCACAGATGCCAAGCTGTATCGGCCTTTGCCTTTCCCTTGGATAACACTGGTGGCATGGAGAGGGAAGGCCGGTATGCATGGGTAACTGCTGGTTTTCCATAAACAACTTTGCCCGGACTTGTGCCTGGGAGGGTAACTTTCTAGGTGCAATCCCATGGTCTGTGTCGTGACCGAAGGGGGTCTCAGAGACTTGCTCAATTATATCAAACCATCTACAAGTTGTGACCTTGTGTTCTTATCTTTTACTTGTGTCCCTCATTATACTGCGGCCATGCTGGGGCACCACCTTAGAATACATTTCGTCGAATGAATCTTCCCCAACATTTATGCTTTTTTTAAAAGCTGTTATTTATTCTATTAGTCTCTCATGCCAAACTAAGTTACGCAGACGTGAAAACACCAACACCGGTTGTCAAGCAGTAGTAGGGGTGGGGTACAAATTGACACAAAAACACACACAGATTTATATTACGGTGGGCTTCTTTTAGTTTCCGTCTACAAAACCCACTCACAAGGCTTTTATGGGACTGAAGCTATAGTAGAGTACACGTGCCCAAAATGTCATGCGGTGGTACTGAACCTGGAAATATGTGGTTGGGAAGCCATGCTTGCATCTCTTGTATAAAATTATCGCATATATACATCATACAGAAACAGCCAAAAATCACTGGTGTCTCAAATAGCAGGCGGGCTGTGTCAAAATTCGTTTCTAGCAACGGACACAGAATTGGTTCACAAAAGCATTCCGTATAATTTATTTAAATTGGATGTGTCGTAGAAAGCTACAAATCTGCTGATATATTTTGATAAAGTTTTTCGTATAGGCATATAAAGATTTGTTGATCACCAAATCATAGTTGTCTATATCATAGAGACTAAATTTGACTGACTATGCATTAGCTAGTAGATAATTGATACTGAAGAAGTGCAGTATGCTGAAATCGAATTGCATATATGTTTACACTTGTTTCCTCATTCTCTAATTCTCCCCTCTCTGTCTTTTCTGTGTTATCGGATATGTTTTTATCCTCGCTAACCATATAAAGGATTGCTGATTACTAAATATATATAAAGACATAATCCAAGAGTAAATTTTGTATTATTTGATTCTCTGTCTTACGAATGTCTAAATTAAAAGATATCTTACATGTTTTCTACTACACGTACAATTTTGTAACTCTTATTAGCAAATAAAACTCGTGTAATTGTGAGTAAAAAATACCAGAAAAACCTCTAATCTCCGGTTTTGATATAATTACTCTGCAAAATATATTGTCTAGTATTTTCAACTCTTATATATAGTAGGTAGGTAGGTAGGTAGGTAGGTAGGTAGGTAAGTTGGTTGGTAGATAGGTAAGTAGATAGCTAGCTAGCTAGATAGATAGATAGATAGATAAATAGATAGATAGATAGATAGATAGATAGATAGATAGATAGATAGATAGATAGATAGATAGATAGATAGATAGATAGATAGATAGATAGATAGATAGATAGATAGATATCAGGACCTATATTCTAATGCATATATTTTAAGTAAGTACCGTATAGTTTAAGAAAGATATGACTGAATTTAGTTCAGAATACACCGATAATACACATGAAGAGACATTAAATACCAGGGGTGATTTGTAAGTATGTAAGCGTTGCTGGGAATGCACTTGACATTTAGAAAATAAAGACTCTAATTTATTCAAATTCTTACATACCCAACTTACATTAAATAAACAAACAACTTGGCTCTTGCTCCTTAAAGCTTTCGCTGGCATGCGATTTCAAGTTTGTCGTCAAAAAACTTACTTATTCCTGTCATACAATGCTCTTTGTGTTTAGATGTGTAGACCCTGAAATACCGAAATATCAGTACTGCAATCTTGTAAACTTCTTTGTGGTTTTGTTTTCATGTATATTACGGAAATGTGTATCGATAAAGAGTACAGATTCTTTCAGTATTATGTGCCTATATGTAGTGATTAGGACTAGTAACTATCTTTCTAACTACTCACCTCTGAGAGAAGCGCTTCCACAACGCGTGTGTGAGTGTGGCTGTGTCTGTATGTGTAAAATGCAAATTGGGTCTAGACGCTAATACAACTAGATGGGGTTATTTTTCTATTCGTGAGAACATTTATAGAAATAATGCACCAAACTCTATATAGCATTTCTTAAACGAAAACTAATGATGTTAGAATGATTTCCTTCTGAGAACGAACATTTAGCTGTAGTTGACAACGGATAGACGTATACACAGAAGAAATATACGCAAACGAACCACGAAATATTTAAATTATCAAATAGAAACGCTTATAAAGTATATAAAGTCTATCAAGCAAGATATTTATAAAGAGTTGAATTGTTGCTTTGACAAACACACACGTGATGAAGACATTTGTTCTATAGAAATAGTATTCAAATGGGAACTCTAAAATGAAATAACGTAGGCTTAATAGCAACAGTTACAATACGGTATTCGTTATATGGTGTTTAAATATGAAGTAACCTACTTTTACCTATTTATCTTGTATTAAATTCTTTGTATTAATCCAAAAGAACACGTTATTTCAAACAAGTCATAATGCTGAGAGCATTTCCACAAGCATTTACAATTGTGGTTTCACTGAAACGACTGAGAAGCCTGTCTTTCATCTCCAGATATGTAAGATCTTTTATATATTCATATATAAAAGTGGAAACACGGGAGTGCAGTTATATGATCGTTTAAATATTCAAATGTAAACTCCGTGCAAACGTTAACACTAGTGAAACTGTGATCCACTTCCGTTTTATTGCATGTAATTTTAAAGAGACTCACGAATGAGATGCATATGTATTCAAGTGAATACGTTGAAGAAAAGAATATTAGAAAGTCATATCCTAAAATTATGTGATCGATTGTTAGCAAGTCCTACAGATATAATATATCGCTTTATGTATTCAGATTTAGAAACGAACACACAAGCACGAAAATAACACACAAAATAGAAAAGACAAATCCGTGCATGAATCTTCAACCACTACGGAAAATATTTCCTTCATTTATTTCATAAATAATTGTAGTATTGGAGGACTTGAACTATTACCTGAGGAACATAAGACGAAGAATGTATTAGTTGTGATGCAATAAATCCAGTTATAGCAAAACAATGCAGCTATCAAATGCTGCCATTTTTTAGGTTTTCCTTGCTTAGCGTATTTTTCATTCAGTCATATTTTTGTGTGTATGATAGTACCTGTGATTGTATAAGGGTGTATGTGTGTGTGTGTGTGTGTAAAGTTTTTGGAATAAAATCCTTGGTATAGTCATGTTATATAAAAAAAGAAAAATGTTGCAGATAGCAGATTAACACACCCCGTTCATGAGGTATATGATAATCCGCTTTACTTAAAGTAGATTGAAGAAAATCTTATATATACATATGTATATGTGTGTGTATGTATGTGTGTGTGTGTATGAGCACTGGTTTCGCACCTATAAAACGCTTGACAATGTAGACTACACGTCACATCAAATGGCTGAGAGCACATAACCTCTCTACAGCAGAAGACTGAAATATGTTACCGTCAGCTCTGGAAACAAAAACATATTTGTCCGTGCGGCTGGTGGGATTGGGTCATCGCCCTTACTGACATTAGCAATATTTCCTTACTTTGGTATAGGTACCTCATTAAGCTCCCGAACTCTATACGCATGCAGTCTTCCACATTTATCAGTCCCCTTCCTCTATTTGCTCTCTTCGTGAATAGACGATCAATGCCTGTACGCAGATGAATGGCACTATGAATCGTTAGGAGCTTTCTTATCTTCCTGTCCAACTTATTTAACTTCACTGTCCACTTCAGGATTTCAGCACCATACCGAAATACTGCGACTGCGCGCAAGTTTATTGCCGAAATTATGTTTCTGGCATTTAGCTCTGAAGCCAATATTTTTCTCACTCACCGCAGGTACTCTTTCTTTGTCTTTTCTTTCATATCGCGTTTAAATCCATGTGTCTCAAGTATTCCTATGTATTTATAACCGGATTCAGGTTCTTATGCCTTCATCATTTCACTATCTATCCTTCCTGAGGCACCTATGACAACAGGTATTGTTTTAGTCTTGAAGATCCACATTTTGGCAACTTCTATTTTAAGATCTTTACACTTGCTCAGTTTTTGTTAGGTCTTGACAGATTCATTTAAGTCGATTGGGACAGTCATATCAATGAGCAGGCATGATTTTGTCTGAAGTCTTTCAATATAATGTCTGGCCTATTCGCATCTATCTTTCTGTCAGTTTGAACGGTGATGTTCCAGAGGTTTGAGTTGTGATTATTATTATTATTATTATAATTATTGTTGTTGTTGTTGTTTTTTGGTTATTTACTTTTAATCTGCATCTTTGCTACAGTGACTTGCCGAGACACACCCAACGTCCTGGAACCAGTGAAGGACAAGAGAATTACAGTATGACTCAAAGCTTGGGGAAGGAAGTTAGTGAGATATCTTCATGTAATACAATATAAACCTTTAAATGGATAGGTTTTTTTTCTAAAGATGTAGGCAATACTTGTCAGCACAATCTTTTGGATTTCTCTGAGACATGGTTCTCCTGGGATCTTATCTTGATGTTTCTGACATCCCCTTTTTATCATACCTAGGGAACCTACAATAACAGGAACGGTTCTCGTTTTTAAGATGCCACATCTTTTGTATTTCAATTTCTAAGTCATTATATCTACTTAGTTCGTCAAATTCCTTGACCAATATATTTTTATCCGTGGGAACACTTACATCTATTAGTGTGCAAGTATTTTCTTCCCTGTCTTTAATAATTATGTCTGGTCGATTAGCCTGGATCGTTCTGATAATGTTGACTGAAAAATCTCAGAAGATAGTGACATTTTTACCTTCAACGACTGGCTCAGGAGCGCTGATTTTGTAGCACTGTAAGATTCCACTTAATGACGTCAAAATTATATCGGACTGCTGGAAGTGCCAGGGTGTTAATGGCTTCGATGCGATTTTTAGAGTTAAGTTCAGTTTTTAGTATGAGTTTATTCCCCGGTAATATTCTTTTCCTTATTTTTTCCTTCTGAGTAGCATGTTGTATACAATCTCCTTCGTTTATCCCCAGGTATTTGTAATAGTGTCGATATCTAATCTAATGGAAGCTGTTTATTATTATTATTATTATTATTATTATTATTATTTTTATTATTATTATTCTATGTTTGACTTTTGCTTTATATTTGTACAAGTTGGCTCCAAGTCTCACCCAGATACCTCAAGAGACAACAGGTTGGAAGTTCATGTTGTTGTTATGCCTAGCATGCCATATATTTGGGGGGGGGGGTGTTGTACTTATGAATGTCTAAAAAATAATTTTTTTTTTTTAAACCGAAAATTATGTTTGTTTTAAACCTTAAGATTACATAGAAAGTATTTTGCGTAGGATATGATCAGTTCTCATGAGCACTATCTTATTAGTGCTCATTATTATTATTATTATTATTATTATTATTATTATTATTATTATTATTATTATTTCGAGGTCGATCAAATATAGTACCAGTCAAGTACTGGTTTTGATATTACTCAATGGCCCCCTTCGCTTCAAAATTATGTTTCTTGTACCAAAGTTTGAAACCATTATTCTCCTTATTATTGATGTTGCTGTTATAGTTGTCGATTTTGGTGGTGGTGGTAGTAGTAGTAGTAGTAGTAGTAGTAGTAGTAGTAGTAATAGTAGTAGTAGTAGTAGTAGTATAATCATTTGCTTTTACTTATTAATCAATGGACAGTTTTTTCGAATATAGCCATTCGTGTAGTCAAATCGGTTGAGATCACAGGTTGGAAGTCTTATTGTTAAACAAGTGCATGTATGGGACTGTGTATGTGTATATCAATGTATACGTGTGTGTTTGTGTATATATGTATTTGTGTGTGCATGTATGTGTGTGTGTATGTGTGTGTGTGTGTGTGTGTGTGTGTGTGTGTGTGTGTGCATATAAGTAAATGCATCCTCATCACACAGACTCACAGACAAACATCTACATGTATGAATATATGTATATGTTGTGAGTTTGAATCCCGGACCGGGGTGCGTATTATGTTCTTGAGCAAGACACTTTATTTCACGTTGATCCAGTTTACTCAGCTGTAGAAATTAGTTGCAAGGTCACTGTATCGGCCTTTGCCTTTCCCTTGGATAACATCAGTGGCGTGGAGAGGGGAGGCTGCTATGCATGGGTGACTGCTGGTCTTCCATAAGCAACCTTGCCTGGACTTGTGCCTCGGAGGGTAAATTTCTAGGTGCAATCCCTTGGTCATTCGTGACTGAAGGGGTCTCCGACACACGATGCACACACATATATATAACATATATATATATACACACACATACATACATGTATACATATACGTGTGAGAGTGCATATATGTATATGTACATATATATATATATATATATATATATATATATAATATATATATATATATATATATATATATATATTCACAAGTATTCATTAAAATATGTATGTGTGTGTATGCTGCATCTAGGATGTGGAGAATGCTTGTTTTCAAATGACCGATGAATTACGGAATACATGAAACAGAGTTCGTATATACTTCGTAAATCGTTTGCAGTTACCGTTAATTGAAGTAATTCTAACACTGAAACAACTACCAACCCTGTTTTAGTACGGATTATGCATATGATACTAAAGAATTTGCAATGTGGTATCATTATCTGAACTGATGAGTTCATCACATGAGTATGACCAATGAATCATTGAATGTGATGCACATCCTCTCGCTTCTAACATTCGAAGAAACCTCGATAAGAAACCAAAGTTTAATTTGATCACCAACGAATTCAATTAAATACTATCGTTCACTTGTCACTACGCTGCCGGTAAAACTATTTCACGTTAAAGTCCTCGTATTTCGGTAATTTCAACCAATTAATGACGTGTATTCAGCTGAATAAAATTCCTGCCGTTGTTTGTCAACAACAACTATTGGTGGTATATTTTTCGTTTGTCGCTGTTATTTATGACATCGTTCGTGTGTTTGTACTGGTTTTAAGGTTTTAGGGTTAGGGTTTTAGGGTTAAGGTTTTAAGATTGGGGTTAGGGTTTTAGGGTTAGGGTTAGAGTTTTAGGGTCATGGTTAGGGTTAGGGTTAGGGTCAGGCTTAAGATTTTAGGCTTAGGGTTGTCATAAATAACAGAGACAAACGAAAAAAACACCGCCGATAGTTGTTGTTGACAATCAACGGCAGTAACTTTATTCAGCTGAATACACGTCATAGATTGGTTGAAATTACCGAAATACGAGAACTTTAACGTGAAATAACTTCCTAAATATAAGTTTTTGTCAAAAATGCTGAGAGTAAAAGATGTTTTATATGACACATTCTACCAGTGTCCGAAGTTTGAAAGTGTTTAGTTACAAAAACTTATTTTTTAAATCTGTAGGTCAAAAGGTAAAGATCCATATATGTTAATCATGTACGTACTTTCGTAAACTGCTCAAAGTGAAAGTCTTTTCTTTTCTTTTGTCGGTATTTTCTTGTCTTCCGTTGAAACATATACTCCTATCTTTCTATTTATTTATCTATCTGTTTATCTATCCATCTTTCACACATACACTCACTATCGCACTGTTTTTATCTCTCAACATTTTTCTCTTCCTTTTCATCTAAAAATACTCTGTGACGTATATTTTGATACCTGTCCTTTTTCCCGTCCTTTAGAGATATTGTGACGAACAGACAGACGGAGTCCTGTTTCTGCTTTTTACTATAATATTGCCCCGATACTATCTATCAATTGCTTGAATAAACAATAACGAAACACTCGGAGTCATTTTTCTAAAATTGTATTATTAGTAAAATATACATGTATGCATATATGTGTGTGAGAGTGTGTATGTGTTTGTGTATGTGTGTCCATGTTATGAGTTAAATCGTTATTCACATATATATTCTTTTGCTTTCTAACTCTTTTACTTGTTTCTGTCAGTTGACTACAGCCATGTTAGATCACCTCTTTTAGTCGAAGAAATCGACTCCAGGGCTTATTTGTAAGTCTAGTACTTATTCTATCGGTTTCTTTCACCGAAGCGCTAAGTTTCGGGCATGTAATCATACCAACATCCGTTGTCAAGCGGTAGCAGGGGGAGGCAAATATACACACATAAATATGTATGCATATATATATATATATATATATATGTGTGTGTGTGTGTGTGTGTGTGTGTGTATGACGGGCTTAAACATATGTAATATAAACATATATGTGTATGTGTGTAAAGAGTGAGAGAGAGAAGATAAATAGATAGAATGATAGATAGATAGATAGATAGACAGACAGAGAGACAGACAGACAGACAGACAGACAGGCAGACAGACAGACAGACAGACAGACAGACAGACAGATAGATAGATAGATAGATAGATAGATAGAGAGAGAGAGAGAGAGAGAGAGAGTTAGAGAGAGAGATAGTGGGTTATCGCTTTGGAAAGATTTGATTGAAGCATCGTCACTAATGATTTCAGTTATTTCTGGCATGTAAATCTCCAATCAAATCTGCGTACTTTAGGGAGTCCAGTCATCTCTCTTCTAATTAAAATCGCTCGCCTTCTATTAGATCGTAGTGTGTATTGACGGAGCTCTGTCCCAAATTCTATCCGATCTGTTGTTATTTAACTAATATTTCTTTGTATAATTTTTTTTTCTATTCTTAGAAAATACCCAAACCGGTGGAAGTTTTGATGCACCAATATTTCTCGCATGCTAGGCGTTCTTTGAGATGATGGGGATGCTGACCTTTTCTTCTCAAATGTTGTTTGTCTATGCCAACTAAATGAGAATATACTTAATAGAACTACGGATTAATATCTCAATTTTAAATCCGAAATCTGAAGCTGACATTTTAAAAGTTCACGCTATGAGGCTCAAGTTTACGATGTTCAGTCAACTAATAGATCCAAAACGAATGTCTGAATGCTGCACATGTATGAATGCAGCGTATGCCTGAATGCTGAAGGCTGCTATGTGCACATATCGTGTCAGTATGCCTACTTGCGCAAGAGACTGTACGGCTTTTTCCTAGTTTTTACATTTATTTTTTAATATTATATATGCAGATATAAATTCTCTAATAAAATCATTTAAAGAAAGACATAACGGATTTTTAGAAAATCTCTATAAAATCTAGTTGTTTGCTAATTTGGAACAAAAACAGGCAACCACTGAGTTCCTCAGCTTTATATCCGAGAAACCTATTCAAAGTACCATAGCAACAGACATTCCTTTTTCAGTTACTTACAGCTTAACAACTGTTATAGTTGCCAGATTTCGTTGCATGTTACCTTTTATACATCGACGAACAGGAAAGAGTAAAAGAGAATATTATTAGCCTGTTGCCAAGAGAAAACAGACGAATGTCTCCTGAACCAATCAAACAAATATAGTGGATATTATTTAATATGTTCACATACCGGTGTACTTTCAAACCTACTCAAGATTTTGATACAAACTTTCTATAGCGAGATCAATATGTGCATGTATGTGTGTGTGTGTCTATCTGTGAGTCTGTGTGTACGTATTTGTGCATTTGTGCTTATGTGCGTATGAGTGTGTGTATATGTTTACATGTGTATGTATATGTATTTAAAGATTCACGTATACACACACACACACACACACACACACACATATATATATATATATACGTATTTTACACTCGTATATTTTACATACGTATATGTAAATATATATACGTACGTGCATATATATATATTTATACATACATACATATTTTACACTGATATATTGTAGTTGCGTACATACATACAGGAGTTGGACAAAACAATGGAAACACCTAGCATCATAGCATCATAAATTTTATATATCTATAAAAGCATCAAAAGCTTGTTTAATTTTATGTTTCTTGATTTATTATTAGTGTTGCTTTATATGATTTGCCAAAATTGCTGTTTCTTTTCAGATGCCATCAGAAAAAGGTAATTAAAATTCATTAAAATGACAGATCGATCGGACTTTCAAGAGGTCAAATTGTTGGTGCCCGTATGACAGGCGCTAGCGTAACGAAAACAGCCAAAATATTTGGTGTGTCAAGAAGTACTGTCTCAAAAGTAATGACAGCCTTTGAGAAAGAGGGAAAAACCTCCTCGTCGAAACAAAACACCAGAAAAAGCCCATAACTTTCAGATAGGGACCTTCGGATTCTTACGCGAATTCTTAAAAAGGATCACAAAAGTACAGCTCCCAAATTTACTGCAGAGCTTAATGACCACTCCGAAAACCCAGTTTCCACAAAAATTGTTAGCCGGGAGCTGCACAGAGGCGTATATCACGGGAAGGCTGCAATCAGAAAACCACTACTTTTTGTTGGTCTCTCGCTCAACTGCGCTCCACACATAATAATCAAGGAAATTGCAGTCTGGGGAGTTAGATGGTCAGATGTTAGGGGTGATGCAGTCGCAGAAATTGTCTGACAACTATGATGGATTCTCCAGCATGTGTGGCATGGTGCAAATCCTGTTGCCAAACATAGCGTCTTTCAGTTGCCACCCTTTTGATTTAGGGCAGCATTACCTCACCCAGGCGCTTGATGTAGGCCACCGTGTTGAGACTTGGGTCGTGTGAGTAGATGAATGGAGGCATAACTTCGCCATCACTATGATGTTGACGGCATGTTTGATTTTTCTCACCCTCGATACATGTCCTCAGATTGACACTAATGTTCGTATTGGACCTCCCGGCGGGAAGGCCAAGCAGTACAGCATGTCGTTTCCATTTTCTGGCTAAGTAAATTGAGTCATGGTGCTATTTTTCTCACAAAAGTGCCCAATGCGTAGTCGACAAAATAAAAGAAAAAATGCGCATGTGCGAAATTAAAGATATAAAATGGTAACAATTTCCTCATCGCACAATATACATACATGCATTCATACATATATACATGCATACATACATACATACATACATACATACATACATACATACACACACATACATACATACATACATGCATGCATACATACATACATACATACATACATACATACATACATACATACATACATACATACATATATACACACATACATACATACATACATACATACATACATACATACATACATACATACATACATACATACAAAAATAGCCTACTGTTGATGTTGAAATTCCAATGGAGGAGCCTTGGATCTCTGTTACAAATCGGTTCTTTCTATATTGGCAAGAAATTTTGAAATAAACAGAATAATGACAAGTATAGATATTCATACATACCTACACACACACACACACACACACACACACACACACACACTCACACACATACACCACGCACACACACATATAAACAAAGGAATAGCAAGTAATATGAGAGGCAGAGAGACAAGGAAATTAAAAGTGAGTGACTGAGTGAGGGAGGAAAGGAGGGAGGTATGGATTGGGTGAGTGAGAGAGGGGAGGAAAGAGAATGGGAGATTATGTTGATGGTCCATGGGGAAATACAAAATAATTTCTATTCTAATAACTGTTATTCCAAATATTTTTCTTTTGTTGGTACATCAAAATGTTTAACTGCGCATAGATTTATAGTTTTAACTATCTATCTGTCTATCTGTCTATTTGTTTATCAATCTATCTATCTTTCTAATGAATACAACAATAATTATTACAACAAAAATTTAATATCTGAACATAGAGTTACCCAAGGTTTTGCATCCACAAAGCAATGACTTGTGGACAGCTCGTCAGACTCTACATAAGCACAAATTTCAAAGTATCTACGTCGCAGATATTTTAAAGTTTGTATTTAGATAGAGTCTGTCCAAGGTATAAAATGTTTGTTGTAAGTAAGCAAATATATATATATATATATACATATTGATAAAAATGGTAAGACAACAAAAGAATGAAAGAGACCTCGATATTATGTAAATAGAGGAATTTATCTGTAAATGTAATATGTGACAATTATTCGGTAGCCAGGATAAAACTCCGAGTTTCGGATTCCGAGGTAGAAATCCACGCCGCCATCTCTTCAGTTATCCGGTCATCGGAATAAAATAACATTTTTCCCGATGGCCTGATAACTGAAGAGATTTCCACCTCGGCATCCAAAACTCGGAGTTTTATCATGGCTACCAAATAATTATCACATATTACATTTACAGATATATATATATATCAAACTAAAGTTATAGAACAAACAAATGCAAAGTCATCCAAGAACATTTCATAACTCGAACATTTAATCATAGAATATACATTTAGACATCACGGAAGATGGAATATAATTCATCTGTACAAGCATATAAGAAAGTGCGAGAAAAAATGTTTGAATATGTGAATACAGTTCATCACAGTTAAAAGTTAATACTTTAGCGATTAAGAAAAATATATTTTTTTTAAAAAACATTACAACCCTAGAAGGTAAGACGTAAAAATATAGTATAAAGTAATATATAAATATATAGGTATATAGAAATATATAAAAATATATAAATATAGGAAGCAAATAGAAATATATAATATATAATGTAAAATAAAATAAATGTTCATCGTTTAGAAAGTCTTATAAAATTACTTATCGAATAAGAGAGGCCTTATAGTTAAAAAAGAGGAAACCATATTTACTAAATTCCCTATGGCCATTTCGGGGGTATATTATTGTGTTTAAAGCACTAGGGTGCATCACGCTAATAACTCCTTCGTCGGGGGAAAAAATAGAGAGACAGACATCATCGCGTAGCAGACTTAACACAATATTGTATGTTTTCTTATTGAAGCAGTCATGCTCAGACGAGCCCAGAAGAAAGAATTAAAGCAGTAAAAAATTTATTTTATATAAAGCAGTAGAAAAATAAAGCAGTAAAAAGAAAAAAAATGGGTGTATTAAATTAAATTTAATTAAATTGAACCTCTGTGGTTTCAATCCCTATAAGAGCTAAACTATTTATTTTCTATGACTTATTTTATTTCTATACACTTTTAAAAATGTAGAAGAAAATTTATGGATGCAAAAGGGAATCACATCAGTAAATTTATTCAAAATGTGCGGTCCATAACACCTAAGGATGGTAAGGGATTACTTTATGCACAGCTTACACCTGTTAATATTTCCCTTGAAATTTGGGGTTTTAGAGATAATGGACCATTCTAGATAATAATTCTTATTATTTTTCTTTAAATTGTGTATATGGGATGCAAGTGTTGTAGAATTACAGTATTTATCGATAGAAAATGAGCTCATATGTGATCTATATCTAGCCTTAAAATCTATTGTGCTACCTATATAAAATTTATTTAACCTATCCTCGTCAATGACTACACATTTATATATAACGTTAGTAACTAGACAGGAACCATCTAAAGGGCATAATTCGGGGTTTCTACAATTACATTTCTTTCCGGGGCCTTTCCTAGTTTTATTTCTATTGTTACCTTTACATTTTGTGTCTCCAGTTCTTGGCAAGTTTCCCTCTTTCATTGCATCAAATCTTCCCTTATTACATGGGTTCGATAGATCCGGTAAAGGCAGACTGTTTGTTCCATTGGCATTAGGCGTTACAAAATTATTATACGCAGTTCCTTGGTCATCCACAAAAGAACTTTTCCAGCTATTCCGCCCAGCAAGCTTGCTTCTATTGATTGATGCAATAATCGAAGCAAAGTTAAGCATTACAGAGTAAGAGAACTTGATCGCTGATTTGTTGCAAATGCTATAGTATTTATGATTCTTTGGGAAGTTCTCCTTCAGAATTCTAAAAAACATTTTTGGTAAGTTCCTTACTCTAAGGGAGAAAGAGGGAGCGAACCAAACAATTTCCCTTATTCTAGACCGTGAACCTCCCGTTTTGTTTAACTCCTTCTCAAAATTATTAATTTTCTTATACCTGTACCTATTGCGAGTATCCTTAAACACATTACTACACAAGGGCTTCCTATTATTGCAGTTGGGGGGTTCCCTGCATTTATTCATAGTATTTGTGACGTGCTTAAATGGCAAACCAGCCATTTTGTTTTTGAGTCTAGTATTAAGGATACAAAATATTTTAGATTTGAAACCACTTAATCTTAGGGCATTATTATACACCGGTGCATGCTGTTCAAAAATCTTTTCATTCGCAGATAAGTTAGATATTCTAGTTGAAATCGCCGTAACGATGCCGTCTATTGTGGATTTTGGGTGATTGGATGATACATTAATATATGATATTGATTTATTAGGCTTACGAAAGGGATAATAGAGACCGGTATTTAGACACAAGGTAACATCCAAAAAGTTTACCACCCTAGAATTAATGTCGAAGATGAAGTCAAGATTAAAAAAGTCCCTCAAGACGCTTCTCAGCGATGTCTTTAATCTGTTTAATTCCGTCTTCGTGAGGCCCAGCACGGCAAAATGGGTATCATCCCTATACAATCCGCCAGTAAGATGAGGGAAGCTTTTCTTAATTTCAGAGAGTAGATATAGGCCAACTAGGTCAGTCACCTGTGGAGAATCTGATGACCCCATGGTTATATCAAAAATATTATTTGAGTCGGCTCTCTGCCAGTCACTCTTGTTATAGGAGATAAGTGTTTCTCTTCCCGCCAAAATTACCCCAAAACATTTTGTTCCTTATTAAACATTTTGTTCCTGATAAGAAGCAATCACTGTATTATTGATACAGATATATATATATATATGTGACCGCGTGTGTACCGTTGGCGATTTTTTTCCTTCGTCTTCCTTTCTCTGGATCTTTCCTTTTCCTATGTTTCTGACGAAGAGTTCCGCTCGAAACGTTAAATCATCCTTCTTCCCTTCCATCCTGAGCGTCGAATAATACTATGTTTGTTCCACGTCCTCGCGTTGTTGTGTTTCCTCTTTGTGTTTTCATGTTTGGAATAACTATATATATATATATTATATATATATATATATATAAAGATATATATATATTTCTATCGTATATAACTTTACAATATCGTACATTTAAAGCCCTTATATTTACGAAATTACACGTCATGTAGTCATACTTTCATCCCTCGCACTTCACTATATCAAACTGCCATTTCTGTGAACAATAATTCATATGTACATACATTCACACGCTCACACACACACGCATATATATATATATATATATATATATATATATATATATATATATATATATATATATATATATTATATATATATATATATATATATATATACATACATCATACATACATACATACATACATACATACATACATACATACATACATAACGCGCAACCATGTAAATATTTTGCTATATAAATATGGTGAAGGAAAAAGTGACAGTATATTTACGACGACATAATCGATGTGAGAAAACAAAATATATCTTGAGGTGGGAGTAGGTGTTTTTGTGTTAAGGTGATTAATTTAAGTTTCAACATAATGATTATGTTTATAACTATATTCTAAAACACGAACAAAATAATAATTGTGATTTAAAAAGGGATTGACACGTTATGTAATATTATTTGCTATTAAAATTAAATGTAAATGGCAGGAATGTGGGTTGATGTAATCTTTTATAGATCATAGGCGAAACAGAAGAACGTCAAATATTTACGGAAAAGTGTTGAAATGCAATATGTCATTCTTTTAAATCGTATCTCCGTAAACAATGCGTATGTGGGTGTATGTGTGTGTGATAGCATTCTTGACAAGTACTTGGAGAGTGTATCTTATTAAAAGTCACCAAAAGTGCTTATTCTTGAGCAAGTATGTCTTATTGATACATAGTATCACAAAGTACAAAAAAATATCGCAACAGGTGAAGATTGCGTAGTACGATGATGAAGTTTCTAGATCTAGATCTTTGATTGTTAGCTTCTTCAATACACTCGTCACAATATACTAGTAAATCCTAACTTTAAACTTATCGGTGTTGCGTTAATCTGGTAAGCTGGACGAAAAACTGAGATACGTAGGTATATGTACGTTCGTTTGAATGACCGCTAAGTGAGGGAAGGGAGTAAAAGTAAGGGAGTAAAAATAGCTCTTTTGTCTTAATAAGGGTCAATCACACAGTAATTTCCCTTTGTATAACGATCGTTTTTCATAGCATTTTCCCGCTGGCCGGATAACTGAAGAAATGGCGGCGTGGATTCCACCTCGGCATCCGAAACTCGGAGTTTTATCATGGCTACCGAATAATTGTCACATATTACATTTACAGATAAATTCATAATATCGAGGTCTCTTTCATTCTTTTGTTGTCTTACCATTTTTATCAATATATATATATATATATATATATATCATCGATTACCTACAATTTCCAACACTACCAGTTAATGCAGTATCGAATTTCAATGTGACTTTATTGTATAATTTACTGTAATGAGCATCCATTCACAGCTAAATGAACAGAAACATTTCAGAATAAATGACTCGATCAGCGACCCAGGTTACGACATACGACCGGCAGATATTCTGTTTTCAGAGTTCGCTAAACGATCATATAGGTCGCCCGTTATTCTCACTCAAATCTATTGTAAAACGTCACTTATAAACGTTACTTCTATATCAAAAGTGGTTTTTTTGTCACTTAAGAGAGATTGTTAATAGGAATTTAATTGTCGTAAGCAAACAAACCAACAAAAATTACATGTGGATAATAAACAGATTTGTTTGTTTTTTTAATTCAAATAATGTGAATACGAGAATTCTATGAAGCAACTTTAGACACTGCAAAACCAGTTTCTTAAATCTGCCGTTAATGAAATCTACAATTAGAAACAAAACCAATATCAACAGAACGGTAGTAGTAGTAGTAGTAGTAGTAGTAGTAGTAATAGTAGTAGTAGTAGTAGTAGTAGTAGTATAGTAGTAGTAGTAGTAGTAGTAGTAGTAGCCGACATCAGCAGTAGGATAGCAAAACAAGCTGCTAACACAATCGCAATTCTAATAATCATAATGATAATGAATTTGAAAAAAAAGAAAAGGTATAATTATTAATTTCATTTCGAAAAGGAATCAAAAACTACAATCTGATAAAAGAAAAGAAAAATAACCAAATAGGAAGATGTCAATTTTGATTTCGATGATAAAATATTAAAAGACAATGATTAAAATGAAGACCATTCGATGCAGAATAAAACGATTTTCTTTTTAACATAGTGTTCTAGATTTTACTACTTTTACATAAATCCAGAATTCAGTTCATTAAAATGAATATCATTTAAAATAATCATCTTCATCGTCTTGCTTTATGCGTAGCCAATACAAGAAGATAATAATTTAATGTAAACATTAATTTCATCAATATTGTTAAGTCTTTAAGGCGGCGAGCTGGCGGAATTGTTAGCACGCCAGGCGAAGTGCTTAGCGGTATTTCGTCTGCCGCTACGTTCTGAGTTCAAAATCCGCCGAAGTCGACTTTGCCTTCCATCCTTTCGGGGTCGATAAATTAAGTACCAGTTACGCACTGGGGAGCGATGTAATCGACTTAATCCCTTTGTCTGTCCTTGTTTGTCCCCTCTGTGTTTAGCCCATTGTGGGTAGTAAAGAAATAGGTATTTCGTCTGCCGTTACGTTCTGAGTTCAAATTCCGCCGAGGTTGACTTTGTCTTTCATCCTTTCGGGGTCGATTAAATAAGTACCAGTTACGCACTGGGGTCGATATAATCGACTTAATTCGTTTGTAACGATACTACCAGCTCGCCACCTTAAGAGCGATAAATATATTGGAAGATGGAAAGGAAGGCGGATAGACATAAAAGAAGGAAGAGATAGATAGAAGAATGGAAAGGTGGAAAAATATGAAGGACCCGAGGCTGAGAACATAAGGGAGGACATACGAAACTGCTACCAGTCAAGCAGAGAAAGAATGAGTATAATAATGAACGTGAAGGTCACATAGTACTGCAAAATGAAGGGAGACAGAGAAAACGGGTAATGAAGGGCGGAAAGTTGGGAGAGAAAAGTGTCGAACAAAGAGCAGAAAGAGTAGGGAAAGTCGATGCGAGAGAGGTGGGGAAGGTTAGGGAAGAAAAGATAAGATAAAAGAGTGAGAGGAAAGAGAGAGAGCGTGAGAGAGAGGAGAAAGAAAAGATAGTAATAGTCGACCAAATTGGACAGAGGAAAAGTATAAGCTAAGTAACGAGAGAAATGAGGCAGATAGGTAGAAATATATTCATATAGATATAGGTATTGTAGAGAGAAGGGGTGCGCAGAATAGGAGAAAAGGATGGAGTATGGAAAAGCGGAAGGAGTAGACAAAAAACTATAGTGATTAAGGTTGTGAAAGAGGAAAGAGAAACGGAAAGAAAAGAGGGAAACAAAGAGAGAGAGAGAGGGAGGGAGTAAGTGGGGGCTGTCGCATCAAATATTACCCAATGTTTGGGATGCCACTGAGATTGGGAACAAAGGAAGGGTGCGTGGGGTTAAATTAAAATATAAGTGCAAACATTGCACAGACAAAGGAAATCGTTAAAACACACACACAAGTCGTTGACATGCTCGTCCCTCATCAGATATCGACCAAAAAGCCTTACAATTTCGAGCCATTACATGCGGCATATATTTGTTAATTTTTTCAAGAGCATACACAGTCGTGAGCCCAACGGACATAAACATTCTTTCGACACAGACACACTTTGAACTAACGGTACACACACGATATGACGGCTAGAAGCGGGAAGCGAACTACACCTGCACATAGCTGGTTACAACTTTCAGCAAAGTAGACTGGAACTTAGTGAAATAAAGACTGCTACATGTGATGTCTAAAAGGAATGCGAAACTTATATAGCTTGATACCAACGTCTTATATATTCCTGTGTGTGTGTGTGTGTGTGTGGTGTGTGTGTGTGTGTGTGTGTGTGTGTGTGTGTGTGTGTGTGTCTGTGTGTGTGTCTGTGTGTCTGTGTGTGTGTGTGAATGTGTGTATGGTGCTTTTAATACCTGTATTTGTGTATGTCACTGGTCATCCCGAACGTCACTGGGCATCCCGATTGATTTCTTTTATGTTTAAATATATAAATATATACAATTAGATAAGCCCGATGTTTTAAAATATTGAACAATTCGCCGTGGTCGTCTTATTTCTCTCTAACTATTACTTTATGTTTTCCTTCTGTATACGATAAATAAATCCGAATATTGACATGAAAGTTATTTAAACAAAATTTTGTATCGATATCCAGATTATATATGCTACCGACATTTCTGATAAGAAAACTTTATAATCTTTCTCTAATATTTTGATCTTAACACACAAAAAATCAATCTTATAGGGAAATTATTTCAATAAATCGTGATTCTATTAACTTCAATATTCTTTCAGTTTCATATCATGTTGTGTACGATCATATTTCATATACAACTATGTTTATACATAATGTTATTTGTTTGGTTTTGACATGTAACATTATATGTAGAATAAATGAATATAATAAGTGAATTAAGTGCATAAAATCACATGATATTGTTACGTTTAGAATTACGGTAGTTTATAGAAGATAAGATATACCGTATTGATTGTACGTACATAGGAAGAACACGAATAAAATCAAAGGTGCAGATGCAAGCAGAAATACATGCACAAAACGCACACATATTAATATCCGCATACACATGCATACACACATACATGCTCAATACACATATAAATATCATACATACACACATATATATGTATATACATAAACATATACACACAAATACATACTCATATATATATAGAAACAATTATTAGGTTAAAGAAATTGGACACATCAAATATATTAGGTGCATGAAAATATAAAAAGTGCAAATATGTAAACGAGAGAAAGCAAAAAGTGGAAACTTTCAGACGATGAATAACGAATTTATATGTATAAATATACATATATGTAAATATGTCCAAATTACATAGAGTACAAGTGATAGAGAAATTTAAAGGGATGGAAGACAGGTATTATAAGTCCAACAACTGTTTCTGGGGTCTCGGCGACCCATGATAATGTTAGTAGATTTAGTCCATCACAAAATGCGCCCGTATGGTTGCATTTAACATACGATGAGACGGCCTTTCGTCATCAGAGTAGAGGACAGCTTACATTTCAGATCTTAATGTAGAGAAGTTCAAAGATGGAATGGTTAAATGTGGAGAGCTACGTGGATTAAAAGGGGGACTTGAGGTTATTAACACAGGGAACGGTAAGAGGAAGAAAGCTAGTTCAAGAGGAGTGAGCGGTTAATAATGAGGCTAGTAAGGGAGTAGTAATAGAGTTGGAGAGTAGGAAGGGGAATAGGAGGGTGGAATAGATACAGGGTGGGACAAAGAGGACGGATGTTTTGGAAAAAAATTCGCAAAATCATTAATTTTATCTGAAAACAAATTGTATTGACATTAACGTGTTTGTATTGAACTAACATTTGTCAAAATCAAGTGTGGAAAACAACATCCATCCTGTGGTGTCCGTTTCCATTGGTGCATTTCTGAAGGGGTTCTTGGAAGCTGGCTTCAACTCTCTCTAGCATTGCTCTCTGCATAGTCCCATGGTTTCAACTGTTGCCCAATAACGAATTTGTACAGGTTTAAATGTAGGGCTACATGCAAAATATGCCTTACGGTCGATTACTGATGCCAAGTTCAATGGAATACCTCCGAGCAGAGCGATTCGGACTCCGTATCAAAGCTTGTCTGACGCGTTCCACATTTTCCTCGGTCTGTACCGTTCGTGGCACCATTCATTAGTGTACCTCGTGTACGAATTGCCTTCACCCAACGTAAGATTGTGTTAAGGATGGGAACAGATGATTTCGGTGAATGTTGAAGTGGTGGCGAAACTCACGCTGAACTGCTGTGATAGACTCGTTATTCTTCACGCAACTATCTGTCGTAGGCAAACACGCAATGCTCTATCGTCTACAACGCCATAGCTTCACCTGAAACGAAGAAAATGCTAAGACACCGCGGACCAAATAGTATCTGTCGGATATATGTCCCTCCCTCTGGGGCTGAGTGAAGGCCACTTTTGAAGGTGGGGAGGCTAATGAGGGAGGTGGGATGTAGTGGGTTATAGGAATTTGCAGATGTAGCAATGAGAAAGAATAGTTTAACAAGGAGGTTAGTATTAAGTGAGATAGGAAGTTGCTAGGCTGGCTGACCTTGTCGTGCCTAAAGGTTAATTTTGAGTATGGATACTTATGGGTATGGGATTACATTGATTTAATAAAATGTGCAAATGATGGGTAGGACCTATGTTCACAAGACAGTATTACATCCCTGAATTTATTAAGTAATTTATTGTGGTGGCGAAGGATGGTTGGCGATTCTCTTAAATATAATTTACACATACTCATGTTTGCGTTGTATGTGGGAGCCTCACTTACGATGAACCAGGGTAGGGTATAGGGAATATTTTGAAATTTAAGATTATGTATATAAGTTGCTACGGTGGTAGATAATTTAGGATTTGGATTGGAGAAAGAATTCATGTGTGTACGGTAGCAGCACTTGAAATCAACGGTGCCACTGATATAGACCCTTGCTTGGTAGGAGCGTGGTGTTATAACAGGTCACTTGTAGACTTCATTTTTACACAGGCAGAAACCTCCAAGAGGTCATAGTTGAGAAAACCGGAAATTACAAGTTTTCCTACCTGCTCTGTGGTTGAAGTTTACCGTTGGCGAGGTCAAACTCCGGTGGTCTGTTATTAGTGAAGTAGCATCTATATCAGTATTGGATTGGAAGCGGGTATCACTGTTGGTATATTTGGTGACATGAATAGAATTGTGGAAAGTCTTGTATTTTTTAATACTCGCACAAAATTGCAGGCCTCAATAACTGATTTTGACTTTTGTCCCCCTGAAACGATAAAATCGGCCTTAATAAAATATAAGTATCGATTTAATCTAGAACAGCGTCCATAAAATATATGGCCCTGTCATAATGTTAGTAAACATTATTTGTTTAACAGTGTGCTCTTTACATCCAGAGTTCGAATCGCGCCGGTATCAAACTTAACTCTCATTACTTGAGGGTCGATAAAATAAAGTACTTGCCTAGTGATAGGGTCAATTACTCCACTCTCCTTAAAACTGCTCATCTTGCACCTAATTTAGAAACAATTATGTGTTTTAAGTCAAAGAGCAATATTCTTGATCGGGGCTTTCTTGGGAAGGCTTCAATGTGCTTGTAGTATTTTTTCAGTACCAAAATTAAGAATTTGAATGAAGGAATAGAAAAATATTTAGAACCACGGGCATATGGCGTAGTGGTTAAGCGCGCAGGCTACTAACCCCAAGATTCCGAGTTCGATTCCAAGCAGTGACCTAAACAATACTACTACTACTACTACTACTACTACTAATAATAATAATAATAATAATAATGATAATAATAATAATAATAATAATAACATCGAAAAATACCTTAGGAATGAGAACCCAGGTTCGAAATTTCCCAAAGACAACTGAAGAAGGCTGGAGGGTATATCTGCCGAAATGTTGTGTTAACAACAATCAAGATGAGGACAAATATCCGTCGAATGTAAATAATGTAAATAATTTACATAATTATAGGCGCAGGAGTGGCTGTGTGGTAAGTAGCTTGCTAACCAACCACATGGTTCCGGGTTCAGTCCCACTGCGTGGCATCTTGGACAAGTGTCTTCTGCTATAGCCCCGGGCCGACCAATGCCTTGTGAGTGGATATGGTAGACGGAAACTGAAAAAGCCTGTCGTATATATGTATATATATATATGTGTGTGTATATGTTTGTGTGTCTGTGTTTGTCCCCCTAGCATTGCTTGACAACCGATGCTGGTGTGTTTACGTCCCCGTCACTTAGCGGTTCGGCAAAAGAGACCGATAGAATAAGTACTGGGCTTACAAAGAATAAGTCCCGGGGTCGATTTGCTCGACTAAAGGCGGTGCTCCAGCATGGCCGCAGTCAAATGACTGAAACAAGTAAAAGAGTAAGAGAGTAAAAGTAATTCCTCATCTCTTAAATATAGAACAGAAAAATATTTACTTATGTCAATTTAATGTCATAGTATTTAAATGAAGGAATAGATGAATATTTACTTACATCAAGTTAATGTCAAGGCTTTCTATCTGGAGTTTCTTCGAAGCTTTTGCTTTTTAATCCTGATTATAAATTCCGACTCTTTTTATCCAGTTCTGTTAAATTCAGTCGACATGTAGAATCATGTGATGAGAACTACCTAGCACATCAAAGCTCTAATCTATTTCTAGATCTACAAGTGATAACAGGTAAGCTCTTTGACAACTTACTGCCTTAAAAAAGAAGGCAAGAAACTTTGATTAATATAGTCCTGCATATACAAGCGCATGGGAGGGTAGACGATATAAGGTTTTTGATCGCGAATTTATTCAATCATAGCTAGCCTGTGATTAAACAACAAATCGTGAAATGGATTAGTACTTGTTATCTGAAACCTGAAAATGCAATACAGGATCCTCTAACTTTCAGATTATAATGTATTTGTATATTGAGACTATAATTAAGATACGTCATTGCTGAGTTTTAGAGACACTAAGTCCATAGTAAAGAGAACTCTGGAGGCTTTCAGTGCTTGAAGTGTATCCAGGGTTATTAAATTGAGGTGAGCTTATTCATTTCTTAATTTAGCTAATTATGAGGATTTAAATCACTACTGCACGCCCCCGCACTCGCAGCAAAAATAATAACTCTGTTGCTAGCATTAGTACAATATTCAACTGCAATGTGTCTATCCACAATTTATTTGACCTAAGTTAGGACAAGCAAATATTGAGCTACATAAATATGATTGGCTCGTAAGTCAGTTTAGCCAGAAATGATTTAGAGTAAAAATATGATCACGATGTAATTTGAAGTGACAAATCTTCGAATTTACATTGGACATACACGCTGGATTGTAGAAGAAAGAGTAGATAACATTCTAAATAATAGTGTATTTGTGATCCTCTACGTTGAGTTCGAACCCCGCCGCTGTCTGATTAGCGTTTTACAGATGAAATAACTTCAGTAAAAATACTGTGACCAATACGGTTGCCCACAGTCTCCACAGAAATGTATGATTTAAAGCGTATTAGAATCAACAGTTTACTTTATATTACGTTCTGGATTGAATTTATTACTTTATTATTTATGGTAATGGCGTCGCCTTTCATCGCATTTCCTCCCATCGTGAAAATTAACTAAAAGTGAGAATATATACACTGGAAACTAGTTTGTTAGATATATTTCGATACATTTTTATAGATATAAGCTTTAACCTTCATCAACATTGTAATGTTGCTGGCATAATGAAGTGCCCCTAGCCGTCACTTGGGAAGGAGTGTAGTTTGGTAACATGTACCATGCTTTCTTTAAATGTTCTAGGTGCCTATGTAGTTGAGAATAGACACATGTACGCTCAACGACTCCTTACTCATGATCCAGGGGACATCCAGAAAGTGACACCTGGAGGAAGTGAGGGTTGCACCAAAAACCTTGCTGGTATTCATTGTAGCTGAATAAGCTAAGGTGCCTTAAAATGAAATGCCTTTTTCAAAGATGCAGCGTGACGACTGGTACGAAAATTGAATCACAACCTTACGAACATGAAGCAAATATCTATAACCACTAGACCATGTGCCTTAACGAATGGCATATAAGGCACAACCTCTCTCTCTATATATATATATCTATCTACCTATCTAGCTAGCTAGCTAGCTCTGTCTTTCTCTCTCTGCCTCATTCTCTCTCCCTCTCTCACTCCGATTGATGTAATCTTTAGTGAAGTATATACTTTGATGCAAAACAATTGTGAACATTAATGATAACAGAGTTAAATTCTGTTCTTGTTTTCTCATGGATAATATTATTTCGAAGAACAATAAATCGTTATTTAAGGAAATGGAAGTAATTTGCTTCTTAAACATCAATATTTTAGTAGACAAATAAATAGGATTAGCCAATTATATAGTTAGAGTATAATGCGTCTAATGTTCCTATAAATAGAGAAGTAAAATAGAAAATAAACAGCACTAACGACAACAGCAACCAAGGATGGTAAACACCACTGGCTGAATGATATTATAGACAAAATCAATCTCGTACATCATGCTTTAGATAAGATGATCCTAGTTGTCTTTCTTTATTTCCATTACCACATTCTATTGCACCGCATAAAGCGCCATATTTGCAGTGTCTTGGCTCTTGCGAAACGCTTTTTATCATAACAACGAATCTGAGGGCTAACTGAATCGGTAAATGACGAAAGGCAAACGCAACTGCAGTGGAATTTGAACTCGGAACTTAAAGACGGAAGAAATTAGTGGAATTTCTTCCGTCTTTAAGTTCCGAGTTCAAATTCCACTGCAATTGCGTTTGCTTTTCACCTTTTCGGGGTAGATAAATTAAGTACCAATTGAGTATTGGGGACGATGTAATTGGATGGCTTTCACCAAATTCTCAAGCCTTGCGCCAATAGTAGAAAGGATTATCCTTACTACTATTTTTAAGGCGGTGAGATAGAATCGTTAATATGCCAAACAATTTTTTGGGACGATGAAATGAAGTAGCAGTCAGGAACAGGTATCTTTGTTATCGACCAGCCCCTCCCCCTCAAAATAACTGACTTTGTACCAAAATGTGATGCTGCTTTTATTGCTGTTGCTGTCTTCTTCCATTCAGGTCTCACGCCATTAGACACAAACAATAATCTCTAATTCGAGCCTACTCTAAGCTACAAAGAATGCGTGGGGCAACTTGAAGATCCACCCACCACACGCGTTTGACTGGCGGTTGCACCGGCGCGAAAGCTATGTTGTTATCCTCATTCTGTAAACGGTGACTTTTAACGGGTGGAGAGCTGAACCATCCTTTCAGACTAGGATCTGAAAGTTTACCACACCATAGTGGGTTACACCACGGTTCTTCTGCTTTGTGGCAGAAGTAGGAAGAAAGAACAAAACTTGCGGTGAAAGAGTACAGTGGGTGTTCACCCCGCCGGAGCCTCGTGGAGTTTAGGTGTTTTTGCTCAATAAACACTCACAATGCCCGGTCTGGGAATGGAAACCGCGTTCTTACGACCGCGAATCCGCTGCCCTAACCACTGGGCTATTGCGCCTCCACTTGCTGTTGCTGTTGTCGTCGTTGTTGTTATAGGGTTGACAGAATCAGTAAGGCATGGAAAAATAGCTGGAAATATTTAAACATATTCTGAGTTTGAATTAATGAATGTTCAAGTTCATATTTTATCCTTTCAAGGTCGATGGATTCAAATGCATTCAATCGAACAGTGTTGCTGATGCAATGTTGAAAATCATTATTACTATAGTTATGAGCACTGATATGTGACCGAATATTAAGTCATTGTATTAATTTAGAACAGCATTCTTTGATAATAATATTTAGTAATCCTATCTGAAGGCAAATTTTTCAATGAAGTTATGTCAAAATATGCTATACTCTCCTTCAGTTCGTACGTCACAAACTGTTTTGCAACTATGTACTCCGAGTGAGAAACCTCTTCAGTTGCAGCAAAATTGAGTCGAATAGTTTGTGAAAATATAAACAATTATGAAGTTATTCGTGTGTGATAATGGACAACTTCAAAGACATACCCTGCATCGTTATAGATTTGATATAGAAGAAATTAAATAAAACAGATATTGATTGTATCATCAGATGAAGGATCACAAGGTAGTAGCAAACTTTATTAAAGTTTAGCTGTTTTGCAAAAAGTTTCTCTTATAAATATAATCATAACAAAGGCTTTTATGAGATCCAGCCGCATACGATATTGGTTGCTGTTTACATCACTGTGAAGAAGTTTGACTAAATAGATTCTTTTGAAAATCACCAACATTACATCTAGTTAATGAAGTGGACGAAACGATATGTTTAAATAATCACATGCGTTCAAAGAGCGGCATCTTCTCTGAATGTGTGATCGACACAATTAAGAAATATTGCAAAGGGGGAAAACCCCTCAAAGACTAGAAGAAACAACGTTATGTTAGCTTTGCGTTGTATCTGTTAAAGTAGATGAAGGACTGGTGCTTGATTTATTTTCTTATCGGCAATTTTGATACTGGTACATTCTTTTGAATTTGGTTAGGTTTAGAGCTTTCATTACGGCTGTCTTCATTACGATTAAAGACAGAAATATATTAGTTTTATTAATATTACCTTAGAACGTTTCGTCTCTTTCTATATATACGCATCTCTAAAAGATGTACCTCTCAATATACACAACAGCAGAAAACTGGTATCATACACACACACACACACACACACACACACACAGATATGCTCGCACACGCACGCACACACACACATACACAAACACCCACACAATCACACACTGCGAACTACAAATTATCCAGAAAGAGAAACATTTCTTTCTGTGTAAATTAGTTGGGCTTCTTTGAAAATTCTTTATGTCGCGAAAAAATTAATTTCAAAATAATTTTCTTTGATTCAGATAATAATTTGTCAATGACTGAAGTCATTGGAAAGTATGGAACTGAGTGCAGTAGAAACATTTCGAATACACAGTTTTTTATTTACATAAACAAATCATTCCGCTATATAATTACAGGTATTTTTCTGACTTAGAATAGGAATCAAAATGCCCACGATTCTTTTCCGGGGCCTCTGAGTGATGTGGATGGAATATAAGACGTTATTCTTAAAATTGTGGTATTCTCCAATTTTTTTGCAATAGAGTGGATTCTGCTTAAGCAACCTGAATGCCACACGTTGAAGGTAAATTGGGCGGTCGATTAAATACTCTATCTAAAAAATTAAAAAATAAAATAAACTATGGGTAATGTCTCCATTAATACAATTCCCATTAACACAAGTCTCTGATCGACAGGAAGCCATGGAACAAAACACTCCCGAAAAGTATTATGCAGTTGGACTGAACTTGTATTGTCATAGTTGTAAAGGAACTTCCTTAATCATACAGACATTCTTAGGTATATATATTCCTTCCTTCTCGAGCCATGCCTGGCTCATAAGGGCCGGTTTCCCGTTTTCCTTGGCGTATAGGTTCCCCACCTGGATGGGACGCCAGTCCGTCGCAGGTGAGCTGCAAGATGCAGGAGGAAACAGTGACAGAAAGTTGTTGCGAAAGAGTCAGCAGAAGCTCGCCATTACCTTCTGCCGGAGCCGCGTGGAGCTTAGGTGTTTCGCTCATAAACACACACATCGCCCGGTCTGAGAACCCACGATCCCACGACCGCGAGTCCGCTGCTAAACCACTAGGCCATGTGCCTCCACAGGTATATATATATATATTGGAGAAGAGAGACACAAAACTCAAAACTAACACAGGGCCAAAATATGGTTTATATTGTTTAAAACATAATCCTCGCTGTTCATGATTTCACTCAAAATATTTTTCCCCCCTGAACACACATTAATATTAATATAGATTTTAGTAAAAGATAATAATAATAATAATCATTAATGCTTTTGGTAAAACTAAAAATATTATTGAGGCTTTTTGTAAAACAATATCTGAACATTACTTATGCTCATGGCAAAACACGAATATCTCGTATTTTCTTGATAATATACTTATTCATATGGGTGTGTGTTTATGTGTGCGTTTGTATGTATGTGTATGTCTGTGTGCGCGCGTGTGTGTGTAGGTATGTACGTAAGCATGTATGCATATATGTGTATGTACATATTTGTGTATATGTGCATATATATGTGTATGAGTGCACGTATATATATATATATACACATATATGTGCACGCACGCGTATATATATATATATATATATATATATAATATATATATATATATGTATATATATGTGTGTGTGTGTGTGCCCAAACGCGTGCGCGCACACACACATATGTATAGATATATTCATATATTCAATTACACACAAAGGTATGTATATCTGTGTGTGTAAGCAAAGGTCGTCAAGTAATGATGTTAAATCGAGAACGGGTGGTGAAGTCTACTATTCGGGAAAAGGGGCGGCAGTCATTTCAAAGGCTTCTCGCGCAAGGTTCAATTTACGAAATTATACTCACAAGACATCAAATGAATAGGGTTTATTGTACGAATAATTTACTTAAGACGTCGGATAACTAGCAAGATTGAAAAGCACGTACAAAAGCACGTACAAAAGCACAAAAAGCACGTACAATACTAAACAAATTTCTTTTAAGACACATACATTTCCTGCCACCATAATGGAATCATATGCTGCTTCAAATTTACAACCCATAATATTCAAATTCAGCGTATTACTGAAGCTATTTGTATTCTATATTTGATTGGCAATTTATCAACCAAAACTACATAGTAATATATCTACTTGTAATGTTGTATGTACACCAGTGCACAATAATTCTGTTGTAAATATAGTTTTATATATTTATTATCGAATTACACTGTCCTTTTCTTCTGTTACTTAATCCAATCATGGTTCATGGTGATGTTATTCATATTACTGTTATAAACCAAACAAATTGTGGTTTGCCAGAATCGGTAAATAGTCGCGCAAGAAAGTTTTGCTATATATGTTTAAAAAAATGAGACCAACCATGCCAGCATGTTGATGATTGTATGGTAGAGAGACAGCGTAACTGTAAGCTAGAGCTCTAGCTCGAGCCAGCTATTTCTAGCAGGAAACAGAATACCACGAACAGAATATTTCGTTTGCTGTAAAATTTGGCTAAAATGTATAATTACAATAAATATGTCGGTTTCAGATTTTGGCACTAGTCAAGCGATTTCCGAGAGGAGTGAGTCGACTACATTGACTCCAGTGTTTAACTGGCAAATATTTTATCGTGCTCCCCCTCCCCACAAAGGATAAAAGTAAAGTCGACCCCGGCATAATTTGTACTCAGAACGTAATGACGGACAAAATGCCGCTAAGCATTTTGCCGAGCGTACTAACGATTCTACAAACTTGCTGCCTTAATTACAATAAATATATTAGGATTTCTTCTATATTATAGATTCCTTGTTAGCGCTACTCTTTGTTCAAAAATTGAGCTTCCGGCATAGGTTAAGTCATTCTTTTTTAATATTCTATTTCAATTCACCAACCCTGAAAGGATAAAATATGAACTCGAACATTTATTACTGGTTTTAGTAAACAATGTGGGAGAAACGAGCTCTCCTAAAGACTGGCTTACCCTCGATTAACTGTCAGGACATTAAGCATTTGTTTCCAATATAACTTACCTGATTTTAGATTACCTTCAAGGAGATTTAAAATAAAATGGTGAAATACCAAATGATGAAGTGAATAACAAAGTTTTCTAACGTAGGCCCGAGCTGAAAAATTTAGAGCAGTTATTAGCCTATTCAATCGATCCATCTACTCGACGGTGCTATATTTTACCGACAGAGTAAAAGCGAGATGCTGATCTCGTCGAGATATTTATTTACAACGCTACTAACTTCTCTGCCGAATCTTATCATTTGTAGTTATTTGCAAGATATGAACTTACTCAACCAGAAAATCTAACTGATTCAAAGCATTATATCGCTTCTTATTTTAGAACAATCTTTAGTGTTAATAACACAAGGCCGATTAAAACAAATCTGTAATACGTGAATTTGCAGCATATTACGTGCTTAAAAGGTCAGGTACTTATTCCAGAGAGTTGGAATTTGAATCAAACCATATATAAATACCTGATAGGAGAAACTGTCTGTCCGTCTGTTGTCTCTGCCTGTCTGTTCATTTGTTTATCTTCTTTCTTTCTCTCTCTCACTCTGTCTCTCTATCTATATTTCTATCTATGTATGTATTTATCTGTGTGTGTGTGTGTGTGTGCATGTATACACATTAAGGATAAAATCATTATAAAATAACGATCTTATCAGTGGTCAGCATGTAACAAAAACCATATAGGTAAGAATTAAAAGGATAAAATCATTATAAAATAACGATCTTAGCAGTGGTCAGCATGTAATAAAAACCATATAGCTAAGAATTAATATAGACATATGATCATATAGATATAATTATATTTAAGGGAACTGAGAAACAGCACCATCATGCGAGAGATAGCAATCGAATGACTCTAAAACCCACATTATTTGCACTCCATTAGCAGAGGTTGAAAGCGAGCAAATGAATAACAAATCGAATAAAAATACATTTAGCAAAATTTCTTAACTTCTGAAAGTTTTCCTTTTTTTTTTTTTACTCATTTGCTCGCTTTCATTCTATGCTCATGGAGTATATATAATGTGGTTTGAGAGTCATTTTGACGTCGATCTCTAGCATGTTGGTGCTGTTTCACAGTACCCTTAATTATAATTTTATCTATATGATTATATATATATATATATATATTATATATATATATATATATATATATATATATATATACATATGTAGGTCCCGGTTTGAGTCGGGAAAAACCACAGTAAATAAGGTACTCAATACATAGCAGAGTAATGTAATTTATTTTATAGAAGGAGCTTCTACAGGACTAGAACTGTTTCATTCAGATGAAATCTTCAGGAAGATGGCTGTCAAAATAAGTTCTGGTATTTATGCATTTAGGCAGATTTGATAGAGTGGTGGTGGCAGGGGGGCATTTTTTCGGGAGGTTGATATTTAGGAGATAAACAGGGCACAAGCTATTGTTCTTAAGGGAGTGGTCAAAAGGCCAGAGTGTTTTTTGAAATGAGAAGAATCAGTGAGAAAATAAATGAATGAATAAATAGAATAAATGAATAGAAACCCCAAGAATAGTATTTCAACAGATATATGGGATGGGATTTTAGGTAAATTAGAAGACAATTGCTTTTTGGTGGTCAAGAAGAGGTAGGCATTTTGTTATTGTTAGGTGGAGGGAATAAGTAGATAAATATGCATGAAGAAACATAAAAAAATATAAAATAAATATACATACAAACACACATACATACACATGCGAATATACATATGCATACATACATACGCACATATATATATACATACACATACATACATATATACATATAAATTACATACATATATATATATATAAATATATATATATATATATACATATACATATACATACATACACCTACATACACACACACGCGCAAATATATATTTATATATATATATATATATATATATATATATATATATATATATACATGCAAATACACATACGTATACATACATAAATATACCCATGTACACATAAACATATACATAATTATGCATATATAAACACACATATAAATATACATATGTACACACAAACACACTCATAAATATATACACGCATATATAAACACATATGCACATATAAAACCATATGTGTATATAAATATATATAAGCATATATAAGTATATATACGCATATAAATACATATATTCATATATAAATATATAAATACACACGCATACACACATACATTTATATACAAATACACATGTATATATAAATACACACGCATACACACATACATTTATATACAAATACACATGTATATATAAATACACACGCATACACACATATATGCACATATACATATGCACATACATACACATACATACACATGCGAATATACATATGCATACATACATACGCACATATATATATACATATACATACATACACACATATAAATACACATTTATGCATATATATATATACATACATAAACATATACACATGCATATACATACATATAAATATATACACATGTACACACATGCATACATAAATACATACACACATATACAAACATATGTATATATATATATATACATATATACACGCGTATACATACATATGCACATACATACACATACACACATATACACGCATACACACATATATGCACATATACATATGCACATATATACATATATGTGCATATATACATATGTATATACATATATATATGTATATAGTCTTAGGAGAGAAGGTAATTGGGGGTGATGAAGGAACGGTGGTGTGGTGGGGGGTGGTGTCGTCAATCGGGTGGCCGGGTGGGTCTGTAATTTTTGTAGTTTGCATAGATTTTGTGCATACAACTTGGGGAGTGTTCCGAGATCTTGTTGAGGAGAGGGCCTTTGGCGGATAAGATCTCCAAGCTCGCAGAAATGCAAAGGTCACAGCAAGTATGGCCTCCCGTGTAAGAACGCGCTCTCTGGATGGAGTTCCTTTTAAGGTGCCAGATATGGGCGGCGAGAGAAGTCTGGTTAGATTTGACAGGTCGCCGGAACGAATGTGTGTGGGCGTACCAGCGAGTCTTAAAACTATTTGAGGTCATTCCGATGTACGATTTTCTTCTATCATCGGGGCCTGATTGTACATCGCATATGTAGACGAGATCTTTCTGTAGGCAGTTGTTGTTGAGGGGACAAGTAGTCTCATCAGGGCAGTTGCAATTGCAGTTGCTGTCGGATGCTGGATGGGCTTCGGAAAAAGTTGATTTATTAAGTTTTTTGACGTTATTGTTGGCTAGGTTCCTAGGTAGTTTGGGTGTGGTGGAGTAGGAGAGTCTAATGGTGTTCTTATTAAGGATTGTATAGTACTTATGTTGGGTGGAGAAGTGTTTTTGTAAGAGAGTGAAGAAAGTTTTAGCTACAGGTGTTGAGACTTCACGGTTGAAGGGGGGTTGTACCAGCTAATGTGTCTTCGCCTATTATTCTTGAATGGGCGTGGGGCTATGCTAATGTAAGTGATCTTATCTCTAAAGCCACTGCGGACCAGGGCCTCATTGTAATAGGGGGTGCGGCATTAAAGATATCCTCGGTGGCAGAGAGGCTAGATATCCTAATGGAGACACTTTTCATTAGGTTGTCTAATATATTTTTGGGGTGGTTAGAATTAATGTCTATGTATCTAAGGGATTTATTAGGTTTATGGTACGGGTAATAAAGGGAGGTTTCTAAATCGAGGGTAACGTCAAGGAAGTTAGCTTTGGTTAAGTTCGAGTGTAAGGTAATCCTAAGGCCTAAGTTTTTTTAAAAAGTGTAAAGGTTTTTCCGGAACCCATCCGTGGTCCTGGGGATTATTTTGTGGAGGGCAAAGAGGCCATCATCGCGGTAGAGACCACCGGAGAGGCCTGTGAGTAGGGTCTTGAACCTATGGAGGATGAATAGGCCCACAAGGTCACTTATTTCACTTATATATATAAATGTCGCTTATATATATAAATATGTCTCTACACACATGATTATATACATATATATATGTTTGTTTGTATGTGTGTTTGTGTGTGTGCCTGCGTGACAGAAAGCAACAGAGTGAGTGAGTGTGCATGTGTACTACTGTGTTTTTACGTACATATAGTTCAGTGCGCTTGAGATCCAGATATAACCTGACAAATCTACATGAATCTCACATCTAACAAAGAGATGTTATTTATATTATTATTCTTCATATTTCGCTAGACTGATATACTGTAAATACCACTGCGTAACATTTCAGTTATAATACACAGGGTTAAACAAAAGTCTTTCCATATCACGATATAAACAGGCAGACAATCGAAGTCATTCGAACTTCTTAATACACGTCGCCTCTCCTTCCGATTTGATTCTTCTCTTACACATCACAACTACTCAACTTTGGATACCTCTCCCTTTGTTAATAGTCACGGTTCAGAAATTCTAGGATAGCTGATCTACTTCGCTGCCATTCACACTATCAACCAGATGGAACATATCGACTTATTTGAACTGTTATAGAAACAACCAGAGCGAGTTTACCGTAATATTGTATCAGTTGTAAGCGAATAAAATTTCTATATAACTATTTGCTGGATAAACGTAAAAAGATAAATCCACAGTAGTTAAGAGTCCAATTAATAAGAGTTTGTTAAACTTCCTGTTGTGGAAGGATTGTGACCACCCCCATGTGACTAAAAGTGGGCTGACACATTGCTCTATAAAATAAAGAACTGTCAGCAATTCCAGGTAGGCATTTCACTGCGAGCCGTTGGCAGAAAGCGTTTAACCTCCTGTAACAATAACAGTAGTACGTTGTGTGAATACTATTTTTCCCTGTTTCATTAAATGATTTATAAAACACCAGGATATAAAAGTTTTAGAATTGTTTTCTCTTGTACGAAACCAAAGAAAAAATATCATTTAACCTGGAGGACTTATTGG
>NC_043007.1:68372973-68375473 GCF_006345805.1 Octopus sinensis | reverse complement strand
TCCGATATTTCCATTATAATTTCAGATCTTGCTGAAGTCAAATTTGCGTTTCATCCCTTTATGATCGATAAAATACTAAACCACTCATGTACTGGGGTCGGTATCAAGTCGGATAAAATACTTGGCGTCTTTACTCATCTTTACGTCAAAATATTGACGAAGTCTATTTTGCCTTTCCTCATTTCGGAGTCGATAAAACAAACTCGATTCGATATCATCGATTTAGCCCTCCTCTCAAAACTACGAGCCTTGAGCCAAAATTTGAAACTATTACTACCATAGTTATGAACCAACGAGATAGCAGGGTCGTTTGAGCATCGGATTAGTGGCTGATCGTCCGGCTATTAGCGTTCTAAGATCGAATCCTACTACGTTCAACTCTGCTTTCAATCTTTTAAGGTCGATAAAGCAAAATGTAAACCAGATAGTAGGGTCGATGTAATCAACTTACATCCACCACTAAATTTGTTGATTTTGAGACCAAATTTGAAAGCATTATTATTATTATCGTTAGTAGTAGTAGTAGTAGTAGTAGTAGTAGATATTGTTCTTATTAATTGGGATGGTAGTAGTAGTACTGGTAGTGGTTGGATTTTTTGGATATTATTTAATAAATTACCGACAATACTTACATAATGCATACATGTATGTGTGTGTGTGTGTATGTGTGTATTTATACATGCTTGCATATATATATATATATATATATATATATATATATATTTATAGAGAGAGAGATAGAGAGAGAGAGAGCGAAGAAGAGGAAAAGTAAAGGGACGAGAGATAGATTTTTTATCTGATCATTGTTTCATAGAGGGAGCTATATAACAGCTTCCCTAATTAATATATTGACAATGTACATACCCAATGCTTCCGGAAGCTTTGAATCAATATTTGAAGTAAGCGTAGGCTAGGGTGTGATGCTGTGTCACGTGACATGAGCTAATAATTTGATTCATATCATATAGAAATTCCAGACAAAACATTTATATATGGAGACAGTAATTCCATTTGTGAATTCCGGTCCTACTATAAAAACATTAATTCTTCAATGGACAAATACCTCAGAGTGGTATTCATACATACACACATACAAACACACACATATAAATTATACATGTGTATATATGTACATATATGTACATATATATATATATATATATATATATATTATATAATAAATATATATAAATATATATAAATATATATATATATTTATATATATATACATAAGTTCATATATGTATATATATGAACTTATAATGTATATATATATATATATATATATATATATATATATATGATGGGGTGTATGCTTGTATGTATGTACATATAAGTTCTATATTTATAGACAGATTTGCACACAGATATGCAAAAATATATGTATGTATGTATATGTGTATGTGTGTGTGTATGTGGGCAACGAGTACAATTAGGTAGGTGTGTGTGTGTGTTTGTGTTAGTTTGTTATGCATTTAATCAAATAATATGCAACATTAACTTAATATTTGTTCAGTGAATATGCTTTGGAAATTGGTAAGTGGAAGAATTAAAACAACGTGGAAAAGTAAGAATAAAATACACGTCGTAATGCATAATCCGTTTAAAATTTTATGAGTAGTGTACAAAATCGATTTGATAAATAAATAGTTATCGAAGTATTTACCTAACATATGACAAATGATTCGCCATTGTCGATAGACATTGTAGACACAACAAGACATGCATTAACGCCGGCTTATTTCGTAATCAAACAATCGCATTGGTATTATTTATTAAATAATAGTTCAAGCATAGCCGTGTGATTAAGAAGTTTGCTTTACAACCATGTAGTTCCCGGTTCGATTCTGCTACTCGAAAAATTGGTCAAGTGTCTTCTGACATAATTTTGAGATGATCATTTAGACATGAATTGAAATTGGTAGAGAGAAACTGTATAGAAACGCCGTATATGTTATACACGTTCTTTGGGGTTTATATAAAAAGTTTTACAAAAATAGAGAGCAGCCGTTTCTAACACGTGACTTTCTAACATGTGACTTTAGAGAATATCATGTCGGCAGCCACGCATTCATACGTGTATGTTTGTGTGTGTGTGTGTGTGTGTGTGTGATGTGTGTGTGTGTGTGTGTGTGTGTGTGTGTGTGTGTGTGAATATATATATATATATATATAAATATATATCTAATGATAAAATTAATTTCGAAAATTTTTTATCCTATATTAGATGTAAATTTAATAGTGTTCACTTCCGGACTCTCTCACTCTTTGAGAGTTTTCAGTTCGAATCGGACGTGTCTCGAATGGGCTGGAGAATTTCTATTTTGGATATATTTGGGGTACTTAATTATGCTCATGACTTAGTGTTTGCTTCTTCCATGGGTATAAATAAGTATTTCATTTATTCCTTTGCCGCATTTATCACTGACGAAGAGAAGGTTCTTAAAACTAACTCTGAAATCGGGTCCGATATGGTAATAACGGATTTTTAAAGAAATTT
>NC_043007.1:68362973-68365473 GCF_006345805.1 Octopus sinensis | reverse complement strand
TATCTTTTTGAAGAAAACAAAACAAAATATTAGTCAATTACTTCAGCCGACGTGCTCGATTTATCACGTTCCCTCAAGAGTGCTAAGATCACTGCAGAACGGGAGAAACTTTACCCTAAGCAGTAACAACAATCGTTCACGTAGCGCAAAGTACTAGTTATGTAATCTTCACGACATAGACCTGCCATAGTAAACATCTCGACGAAAGTCATTTAACAATTTCCTTTTTAGTTCCCATTTTCGTTTTCAGTTACCGATTTATTTTTATAAGTTTTCCCTTTGTGGCGTTGCAGAAAGATTTTGAACTCTCCTGTTGAATAGTAATGTAGAATGCATTCTGAAAAATTAACGACAGGCGTAGGAGTGGCTGTCTGGTAAGTAGCTTGCTTACAAACCACATTGTTCTGGTTTCAGTCCCACTACGTCGCACCTTGGACAAGTGTCTTCTACTATAGCCTCGGGCCGACCAAAGCCTTGTGAGTGGATTTGGTAGGCGGAAACTGAAAGAAGACCGTCGTATATATATATATATATATATATATATACATGTGTGTGTGTGTGTATGCTTGTGTGTCTGTGTTTGTCCCCCCTCCAACATCGCTTGACAACCGATGGTGGTGTGCTTACGTCCCCGTCACTTAGCGGTTCGGCAAAGGAGACCGATAGAATAAGTACTAGGCTTACAAAGAATAAGTCCTGGGGGTCGATTTGCTCGACTAAAAGCGGTGCTCCAGCATGGCCACAGTCAAATGACTGAAACGAGTAAAAACGTAAAGAGAGATAGTTTTTCTTACTGTGTACTTCGCTGGCTTAGTTGTTTACTTGCTCAGTGCGTCCCTTTCTTTAAATTTGAGGTATTTAAGTGTGAATAAGTATAGCAAGAGATATCCCTTGTTAGTATGACTGAATTAGATCGTAACGTTTTTATCTAATTATAAATATTTATTTGCTATTTATTGTTTTAATTAGTTATTGATTTGTACTATTTTTCTTTTAGATTTGTCTCATCAAATCTTTTTTATATATACCCAGCTGTTTAATTCAACAGAAATCAGAAATAAGCACTGATGCTGTACATCCGTGTCATTTAACAAAAACAAAAAGAGTCATGTTTGGTGCTACATGTTATAAATTGCTACACCACATAATTTAGAACTTTCCATGGCATCAAATTGCTGTACTGTACTCTATATTTATTCTTAATTTTTCTGAAAGTTTACCTGATATTCCTTATTTCTTAACTTGTTTTCAATTGAATAAGGTATTTATATTTTGAAACATATTTAATTATATAGAAAAACGTTTTGGAGTCACATCATTATATTTTTCAAATGAAGAAGTTTGAGAAAGGAAAATGAGTGAAAGGGAAATACACAGTAAGATGCTGCATCTAAATTAAATTTCTTGTTGAACGGCTCTATTTTTTGCTTTCTAAATTTGCATATACCATGAACTTCTACACATGTTATCCAATACTAATTAATCATTGAAGAGTTCTGTGAACCAATCTGGGTACCTTAATGATGTTACTAAACCTGCTAAAAGTAGACGCAAAATAAATTTCAATGATATTCTGCAGAATTGAATAAAACTGTGATGGATAATTAAACCCAAGATATATTATTCTTTAATAAAATAGGTATTGTCGGAAACAAGATCTTTGATCATTAGAAACTGTTCGACAAGTATAATATTGAGAGTTAGTTATCAACATCATTGTTGATTTCCAGTACAATCATACATCATACAATCAGACCGCCACTAACTATATTGTTCTACTTAGATAAAGTAATCGTGGCCTTCTTTGGAAAGAAGAATACAATAGTTTCCAAAACATATTCTTAGTGCCGTGCAGCCGATTCTCAACGGAGTAAAGAAAAAGAGATAAAGAGATGCAGATACAGAAGGATAGAAAGCGAGAGACAGAGTGAAAGAGAAAGAAGACAATTTTAGTGTCTTATTTTATCGTTCTCTGAACGATACGTAAAGTTCACTTCGCATGTTTTTCATTCCGAACCTAAAGAACCATAACAAATAACACAAGGTAAGTATGCATTACTTACATTATTTACATTATTTACATTCAAGAAGTGAAAACTTTCAACAGAGTGCCTCGCTCCTAAGAAGTGTAGTCTCGTAAACAATGCTAAACATTGTGCTATCATGTTCACTTTCAGTTTGTCAACAATAGTAAACGTTGATGAAAGCGGGTGGCCTAGTGGTAAATGAAGCAGCATGCTCATAAGTGCATGGTTTCTATTGTTTCTATTGCCAGACCAAGCGATGCGTTGATCTATTGCCAAACATTTCATTTCACGTGGATCCAGATCGCTCAGCTCTATATAAATTCGAGCAATAGCTGGAAAGTTAACTCTACGATGGACAGGCGTCCCGTTTACAAGGGATTACATGAATCTCACTCACTTATACACCATGGAAACCGGGTTCACTCCCGGACTTGGAGTCATGAGACACATCAATGAGTCTTTGTTGCTGTACA
>NC_043007.1:68357973-68360473 GCF_006345805.1 Octopus sinensis | reverse complement strand
GTAAAATCATCAAAATTTCAAATAAAATGTTTACGGTAATCTTGCCAGAGTTCAAATCTCACCATAGTCGAATTTATCTTTCACACTCCTTTGGGTTCAGTAAATAAAGTACCAGTCCAGTAATCACTTTCCCTCACTTTCCCCTCTTTCTTTCACTTTATTTCTTCCTTGATTGTGCTTGTATCTCAGAGTTCCAGGCTTGTTAAATTGTTTACTTAACTGTCTTGAATTTTGCTTTAATGGTTCACATTTACATTGAGTACACATTCGCTTACAAGCTAATACCTAAATTAGGCATTTAATGGTTGAATAACCGAGTGTTCTTCATTGAGAGCGACGTGGACCCTTCTGTTTGAGAGGCAGAATGAACCACTACAATCTTAAACTATGCTTTTTCATTCAGCTGTTCCATTGTTAATTCCCTGTTACGTGTTGCAGTCTGTAATGCATTCCTCACTTAAAATTAATCGAGTGTTACGCTCTTCGATTGTAGGAATGTTTACGACCATCGATCAAAGATATCATTTTGGTTTTAAATTATTCATTCAGAGGAAAACACTTGCGGCTATGACCTCCGTTGTTGTTCTACAACTGGAGAAATTAATACAGATTATGTTCACCATAAAATTTGCATGTCGACAACTGCAGGAACTAAAAATTACTTGAGTAAGATCACAATCCAACAGGGTTCATGTTTTGTGGGAATAGGATTGTACACAACAATCAGTGTATGCCTGATTGGTGACAAAATATGGTTAATATGGATAATGGCACGATAACTTGAAGACGAATAAGTTGGGGATGCATGTGGTCTTATGTGTTAGTGTGTATCGAATTAAAATTAATCAAGAGCTAAATTAAACTACTTCAATAGGGTCAACGTCATGAAACTGTAAAATTAAGTTGATGTTCAGGCATAGAATGCCGTACACAGTAAATATTCAATATAATGTAATTTCCATTTCAATTAGAATTTGATAGCAATTGTGTGTGAGTCTCAAAGAGAAACAAAACTATATCAAAAAGATTGCAACTCTTAATTCTATAAGAATCTTCCGATATATATATAGAGTGACGGGAAAGATAACCGCCATAAAACCGTCTCTAGGACCACTATTATATTTCGCCTAGCTGTTTATATTAATTTTTGATATATGCATTAGAATTTAACTAAATTAGTCATAAATCACGTGCCCACGACTGATAGGCGAATCTAGTCTAGTCTTGTAATTCTAGACACGCTCATGAGGTGGTTATCTCCCTTGTCCGTATATATATATTGCGCCTTTACAGAACTAATACATTTTAATTCTTATTTCTTGCAATATATGAGTTTCGGCACACTAAGTCACAATCAGTGGCGACAAAATACATACATACACATATATATATGTGTGTGTGTCTGTGTGTATGTGCGTGTTTGTGTGTGTGTGTATCATGGGTAAAAGAAAATACAGGAGGATCAGTTGATTATGATTTTATTCAGCATATCCCCCTCTCAGATTCATGCACCTATTACTGAGGCCCTTTAGTTTATCTAAGCCTAGTAAATGAACTCAGAAGTATGGACCTACAATCACGCCTTTCGCGAAAGCTTTAATGCCAGGAACGTCTCAGATTTCCTTCGTATGTATCTATGTATACATGTACGTATGTATGTATGTATGTATGTATGTATGTATGTATGTATGTATGTATGTATGTATGTATATGCGTATGCATGTATGTTGTGTATGTATATGTATATATACGGAGACAGAAAGAGAGATTGAGGCTAATTTCTGACCAACTGACTATTATGTATAGAAGAATGTGGTATATTTTTGACAAGCATAATCTGCATAGCAAAACGAAGAGGAGCCCATTAAATTTCCTACACAATAAGCGGATTACTGAGGCTTGCAAACAACTACTTCACTTTATCAGGCCACCTCGACTTGTACCGCGCTATGGCACTCCTATTTTTTGTGTCTTCGTACTGAGCAGCAGTTTAGTTTCCACTTAATCACATGTAACTCTGCTGATATTGAACAATGAACAAGGTTTCCTCTAAAACAAATACACACACATACATACATACAAACATACATATATACATACACAATTATATACATTCATACGTACACTTTTACACACATACATACATACGTTCATACACATACACTCTTACATACATACAGATAGACATACATAAATACATACATACATACGTACATACATACATACATACATACATACATACATACATACATACATACATACATACATACATACATACATACGCATGCACTCCGCTGCACTAGTGCTTATCCAGGCACGAAAACAATACATACATAAGCGCAACGCACACACTAACCGCCGTAGCTACCCAAATGCACACTCACACCAAGACACCCACACACGCAGGCGCACAAGAACACATAACAACAGCAAAATTTCCTGCCTACACACCTAAATCACACACACACACACACATGTATGCATAAACATGCTCAATACA
>NC_043007.1:68320473-68355473 GCF_006345805.1 Octopus sinensis | reverse complement strand
ATTTCGGTTACAATCACTCTATAGAATAATTCATTATTGTTCATAATTTCTCTGAAGAAATCATAACTAATTACTTCATTAACTATTCTGTTAATTAAGTAATTTTTCGTTAAGTATCATGACAATAATTGAGTCTTTGGAGGAAAATGTACGACAGATTACTTGCGTATATGTAAGTAAATAGGTTTCTATATTACCCTGTTGAACGTTTATGTGTGTGTATATATATATATGTGTGTGTGTCTGTGTGATTAGTAGCTTGCTTACCAACCACATGGTTCAAAGTTCAGTTCCACTGCGTGGCAACTTGAGCATGTGTCTTCTACTATAGCCTCCGGCCGACCAGGACCTTGCGAGTGAATTTGGTTGACGAAAACTGAAAGAAGACCGTCGTATATATATATATATATATATATATATAACGAAATTTATTTAGTCCTTATTCGTATTATAAGTATTCTAGCCAAGTATCCCGCTTTTTTAAGGGCAACATTATAATATTCTGCATTATTATGAAATATTTCCTCATTAGAAGGTAAATATGGAACACGTCTCGAAATATTATTAACCAAAGTGATTCTTATTGATTTAGGATGGTTACTATTAAAGTTAATATATTTCAAATTATTACTAGGTTCATGATATGGACTGTACTGTCCGGTAAAAAGGATTAGATTAACGTCGAGATAATTAACTGAATCATGTTCATTTTTTATAGAAACAGATAAACCAAAATATCTTTAAATAAAAGAGAAGTAATCTTAAATAAATGAGAAGTGTTATATTTTATCATAATATACCATATTATCATTACATATATTACTCTTTTACTTGTTTCAGTCATTTGACTGCGGCCATATTGGAGCACCGCATTTAGTCGAACAAATCTAACTCCAGGACCTATTATTTGTAAGCCTATCCGTCACTTTTGCCGAACTGCTAGGTTACGGGGAGGTAAATACTCCAACATCGGTTGTCAAGAAATGGTGAGGGGAACAAATACAGACACACACAAATATATACTTACACACACACACCAACACTCCGCAATATATATATATATATATAATATATATATATATATATTATATATATTATATATATATATATATATATATATACACACACACACACACAATATATATATACACACACACACATATATATATATATACAACCGGCTTCTTTCGGTTTCCGTTTACCAAATCCACTAACAAGGATTTGGTCGACCAGAGGCTACAACAGAAGACACTTGCCCAGGTGCTACGCATTGGAACTGAATATATATATATATATTTATATATAACTATATACATACATATATTTTTACACACACACACACACATACAGGTTGCGTAAGATATTTGAGGACTGCTTCATGTTTATAACAACAGTTATATAACAAATAATAATTTTAGTTATCAAAAAATGCTATGAGGATGAAAATAAACCTTCTTTTCTATAATGTTATTCAATAAAGCCACCTTCAGCATCAAAAACCGTTTCAATATGACATCTAAATCACCTACACGCTCGAATCAAGTGGTCCTCATTCATTTCCGACATTACTCTGACTATGGCAGCTTTCAGAGAATTTTTGGTGTTATGGGCGTGTTCATTGACCCCTCTCTCTCTCATCAACGCTCCACATGTAATAATCCAATAGATTGAGATCTGTGGAATTAGGAGGCGAAATGTTAGGAGTTATGTAATCATAAAAATGTGTTATTTGAACCATGTTAGATCTTGGTCGAAGTTTTTCTCGCTTGAGAAAAACCAAATCAAGTCTTCTCGATTTTCAGGTTTGTTTAAGGACCTTTAATATTTTATGTAATGATTTTATTTTGCTTTTTCTAACAAATTGACCTTTCCTCTCATCATATAAAACTTCTGTCTTCGTGGACAACATTTCTGACTGCTCCTTCTGACACACGAAGGTCTTTTGCAATTGACCTCATGGATTTTCTGGAATTGTAATCAATGGTCTGTTGAACTTGCTGGATAAATTGAAGTGTTCTGGTGATTTCAGAGCGCTTAGAATGCTTCTTATGCTTTGACACTGGTGATACGTTTCAATCTTCAATCTCTGTCACCTTACAAACCTTGTAGACGAAAGATCTGCCAACTTTTAAAAATCGTGATATTTCAAAATCGCTATACTCAGCCTTTATCACCACAATAACAGCATACCTCTTCATTTCCTCTGTAAGCTGAGGGTCTGCCATTATTATTTTCTGAAACAAAGATTATAAAGAGTTAGCAAATAATTTAGCAATGACCCCCAAAAGGTATGTCCTCAAATACCTAACGCACTACATATATATATATATATTGTTGCTTCCATCAAATGTATCATAAGTCCAAAACGTTGCTTTTTCAGAAAACGAAAAAGTAGTTTCACCATTTTATTTCTTCTTACATCAGCAACAGCTACAGCTTAACAATAATATTTTGTTGGGTTCATAAAATCGAAACTCCATGCATGTATGCTATTTTCAGTCAGAAACATTGTGGCAAAAATGTTGTATGTGGGATTTACAATACTTTTGAAAAATCCTAATGCTAAACCGATGTATTACACTTTGACAATTTTCATATGGCATCTAAAACAGCTGGAGTTACGTTAGTTTGACGAAAAGAACCGGGTGTTGCAAGGAAAATCAAAATTTGAAAAACATGCATTTTAACATAATAGCAACGATATATAAATATATCAGTCTAAAATCCGAGCTTTGTCCTCATGAAGCACTTCTGCGAATCACGGCTATTTATTGTATGCATGTAAAAGTTTTATCTTTAAAGGGGAATCTGTCCATACAATTTTAAATTCCTGTTTATATACATTGGTCGCAAAGTCTGTATATAACAAAATAAAGTCTATTATTTATAATATTATCAGTAACATAACATTCTCCAGCCCATTTGTTTTCTTTCCTAGTATTTTCAACCTTCCACCTTTTGCATTTACTTCCTTCTTGCCTTTTCTCGTACTTTCTCTTATTCTATTGTCCTGGTTTAGTTTGTTATGCCATGTGGGCAGAGCTTGAGGAAGCGGACGTGATAGACAGGATACGTGATGACAGTAGACGTGTTATAACATGCTGTCTGTGTTGTTTTCGGACGAAACTATTAGTAGCTCATAAAAATATATACTGTACTCTCACATGCAAAGACTGACATACACGCATACACATTAGTACTGATGTACAGACGCTGGCACACAAACACACCAACACATGCATATATATATGTACCAATACAAACACTGTTCTAAAGAAAGGATAGAAATATCATATTGAACAGTTAACTCCTACAAATGTTTTTCTCCTTCCGTTTTGTTTTCCTTCTCACTTCGTTTTTCTTCCCTCTTAATCCATTCTGTCGAAGAGCGTAGGCTCGAAAGGTCAAATATTTTTCCATCCTTCCCGAGTATTAGACAAACACAGCTGCATTTTGTTCCTTTATCTCTCTTCGACTTTTGCTTTCTGTAAAGAATGCATTGATCACCTCGAAGCTATAGCAGGAAACACTTGCCCGAGATGTCACGTAGTAGGAATGAAGCAACGAAAGGATGTAGTTGCGAATCGAATGCCTTAACCACACAGCTATTCCAGAAAGCAGTGTAGCCCGCGAAAACAAATTACAGTAATCATGTGCTTTACTTTGTAATCCACTGTCGTCGTTTATCGCAAGAAAGGAAATAAATATCTATATTAAATGCTACATGCATTTGTTTACAAAAACATATAAATAAATGTTAGTATGAAAAAAAAATAATGATAGGAGATGATATGGGAAAGATATTTTTGCATTTTAATCAAACCATTTTCATGAGATGAGCCATTTCTTTCCACATATTATAACCAATGATGATAAGATCCCCAACAGGTAGATTCATCACTCAATGCACTTACATTAGTTTTATTGATTCCCCAAACAACTGCCTGTTACAGAAAAGCATACGTTTAAATCATGCATATATAAACACATGTGTAGTTCCTAAATAGTAACTGCTCATAAGTTGTCGAAAGTAATTTTTATTACTTTATCTAATATGTTTTTGTATCTGGTTTGCAAGATTCTTTATGTGAATTCGTGTATTGAAACAAATTTTTTGTGTCTAGTGAGAGTAATTATGCCAATATTATTGACACATGCAGTGGTTCAATTGTACTCATTTATTTTTAGTTAATTGGTTAAATATTTAACTTAATTAATCGATCATTTGTTTAATTTGACTAAACAGTAAGTCATTTGTTTTCTCTTTTTTTATCAAAGCTCTTTGGTTGCTACTTGCAATCTTTGCAATGACTTTCTTCTTAGTCACTGGAATGGCTGCAAGTAGCTACTTTCAAAACGACATTCGAGTGTCGAATTTCATGATATAGTAGCTTCAATATTGAATTATATCACATCGCTTTAGCAGCCTTGAAGATTTTCAAAATATCAATTCAAAGCATTTTTTTAAGACAATCTCTTTTCGTTCTATATTAAATTTACGAAGTATTTTGCTTTGTATCATCTTATATTAAGTAGCAACAAAAGAGCTTTGACAAACAAAACAAAAATAATTGACTTGCTGCTTAATTAAATTAAACAAACAATCGATTAGTTAGTTGGATATTTAACCAATTGACTAAAAATAAAGGAGTGGAATTAAACCAGTGCGTGTGTTAATAATATTGGCATAATGACTCTCCCAAAACACAAAGCTTTGTTCTTTATTTTATTCTACTTTTCTTGTTTTTGATAAGAATTAGGATGTATACTAACTAAATACGAAAACTAAAATCACAATTTTCTGGGTAACATATTTAGAGCGTCGGAAAATTGCATTGCGGCATTTGTTCCGACCCAGTACATTCTGAGTTTACATCACACCAAGGTCAATTTTTCTTTTCATACTTTTGAGATTGATAAAATAAAGTACCGATCAATACTGGAGTCAAAGGTATCGACTAACACCCTCGCTTCAAAAAATGCAGGTCTTTTGCCTTAATTAGAAACTGTTATATTATAGATACCTTGCTCGAAACAGAAATTGGTGCAAGTGAAGACATTTCATGTATCACATATAAATATAAAAAAAGGCTTGATATAATATTGCTTGCTGTTCCAGGTTGTGGGAAGTGAAACATTCAGACTATATTATTGTCTTAAGTTGTATTAACGGCGATTATGTAGCATACTTTAAGCAATTCCCAACATCCTCTACATTAGAATATTTTCTAATAGGTTGATAAGAGAACGATTCAAACGTTAGGTTAATTAATCTTCAAAAGTTGATTAATTATAAGTGGTTTGCCTACAAATCAGGAATCGATCACTGATTATCCGCCCGGTATGCCCTTGCAGTTCGAACGAAGAAATATTGTAATTAAGCTGATGCCGAATGCTTAATAAATATAAACGTTTATGATGTAAGGATCACCATAAAATTGGCAATGAAATTTGATGAGCTTTTAAAATAAATCATCGACAGGAGTTCTAAGGAGGTATTATTAACGCATTCAGCTCCATCGTACTAAAACTGAGCTAAAAGTTTATCGCACATGTGAATTAAAATTTGTAAGAAACTAAAAGTATCTTAATTTTTCGCTAGTATTACGATTGACATCGATTATCCTTTACTTAACTCAATGTATTTATTCACAATTTGGTAATGAGCAAGCGAGAGTGAAATATAATATAAGTATTTTCTTGTATACATATGCTTTATCTTATTCATGGAACTTATTTCACAATGTGATAATGTCAGCAACTTATAGTAAAATAACTTCGTCATGAGTACACAAGTGTCAGTGTGATGGGACAAAAATTTTGGAAGTTTAAATTGATATTCCGATAGGCATTAGACCGAACCACGTGATGATAAAATATTCGTTGCATTATCATATTAAGAAATTGTATTGAGAACATAGCGGTAGATAAAGAAAGGCTTTCCAAGGAAAATTACAGTTTCCATTCGACTTAGAAAAAGCGGATTAAGTGATTACAGAAGGACATGGACGTGTCAGTAAAAATAATGAAAATGTGATTAATATTATAACAATCTTTCAATGGTGTATTGAATAATAAATTTGAAAATGTCAAGGTAAATTTAATAAACGTTACCTGTAATGAATGGATTATAACAGAAAATAAATATAATTATAATGAATTATACAAGATTTGATGATGAAAAGCAAAATACTTCGTAAATGTAATATTGAATGAAAAGAGAATATCTTTAACAAAATGCTATGAATTGGTATTTTAAAATCCTTCAAGGTTGTTAAAGCAAAGAGATATAATTCTATCTTGAAGCTACGATATCAAGAAATTTGACACACGAATGTCATTTTGAAAGGCAGTCGTTCATAGTTTTGGATTTCCAATTATTATGAAAGATATGTCTTTCGGATAACGGAACTACTCCATTAGAATTCGAAGCTTATAATCTTACCAAAGAGAAATCCTTTGTCTATGAGGTACCAAGATTTTGTATGCATAGATCGATTTAAAAAATACAAATCGATCAGTTTATCATCATATAAATTATTGATGGATGCTTTTATTTTTTTATTTTTTTATTTTTATTTCTTTATTTATTTCAGCAATCATTCACATACATATAGGCAGACGCAGATGCAAAGGCACAGGCGCACACTAACACACAACAAACACACACATAAACATACACACGTATATATTCATAAATATGCGTGTGAACATATGCACGCAATCACACAGAAACAGATACCCGAAAATAGTAATGAAACATGCACAGATACGTACGTACTTACGTACATACATACATGTACACATACACACATACATACATAGATGCATATATGCGTGTGTATGCATATATATGCATATATAAATATACGTGTATATATATGTATATACATATATTTGAGTACATATATACATATATATACATATACGCACACACACACACACAGACATATTCACACTTACACATACACAGACACAATCATACGTGTACATCTAAATATCGTAGTTTATGATTTTGAAGTTCATGAACAAAATATAGATATGATATACGTGATTAACAAATGGCGTGAACGAACATTTAAATAAAAAAATATTCCCAAATATATTAATGCGTGATTTTACGGGTATCATCTTGTATATGTATTCGTGTACACGTGCATGCGTATTTGTGTATATGTGTGTATATTTTTATATACGTGTGAGTGTTCGTATATGGGTCTATGAACTTGCGTGTATACGTGTGTATTTGGGTACGTGCACTTGCATTCGTGTGTATGTGCGAGTGCATTCGTGAACATTCAACTCATTCGGGGTACACCCATCGAATTTATGTCTATCAATATATCTGAATAAAAGTGAAATACACACAAACTTACATAAAACAACAAAATTTAAATGAAACTTCCACCTACCAACAAAGACTTTTAAACACACACACATAAAACACATACACTGACAGACACACAAGGACACACACACACACATAAATATATGTATATGTGTTATATATATATAAATATATGTGTGTGAGAGAGAGAGTGTGTGTGTCTGTGTCCGGAAAGAGAGCGAGAGAGAGAATGCAGCACCATAGGGGAGTGCCTTCTACTACAGTCCCGGGCCGACCGATGACTACTGAGTGAACTTGGTTGCCAGAAACTATGTGGAAGCCCGTCATGTGTGTATGTATTTGTATGTGTGTGTGTCTGTATGTGTGTGTGCGTACGTGTGTGCGTACGTGTGTGCGTGCGTGTCTATGTCGCTGTTTGTGTTTGTGTTCATTCCCGCCCCACCCCTCCGTTCACAGCAATTTTCAAGTGGCGTCTGTTTGTTTACGTCTACGCAAACACTCCAGGAAAAACAGAAACTAAGGGAATCAGTACCAGACTTTGAAAATAAGATTTGTGGTCAATTTGTTCCACTCAACCCTTCAAGGCTGTGCCCAGCTAAGTCGCAGTTCAATGCATGAAATATTTGAAAGATTGGTGATGAAAGAGTATATAGATAGATAGATAGATAGATAGATAGATAGATAGATAGATAGATAGATAGATAGATAGATAGACAACAGACAGACATATAGACAGACAGACAGACAGACAGACAAATAGATAGATAGATAGAGATAATAAAAGAATATATGTATATATATCCAGTAAAAAGAAGGAAAGAAAATGGGGGTCAGACTTATTTATTATTAACAAATTGGTCATCTTCGCTTCTTACAGCCGTTTCAATTAATACACTATAATTTAATTGCAAATTTGTATATTAAATTTGCATTTATATAACATGGGTATGATTCCATCAGAGAAAACAAAAAGACGTATCTTGGGATACTATATGTGGACCTGTCAATTTATTTCAGTAGTTAATAATAAATAATTGTTAACTTCCGTATCTCCTACAACAGAGAGAATATATTATTCTTTAATTCTTTTACATATTTCAGTCATTTGGCTGCGGCCATGCAGTCGAGCAAATCGACCCCAGGCCTTAATTTTTGTAAGCCTAGTCCTTATTCTATTGGTCACTTTTGCCGAACTGCAAAAGATACGGGGACGTAAACACACAAGCATCGGTTGTCCTGCGATGTTGGGCGGAAAAACACAAACACACAAACACACACACACACATACACACACTCACACACACACAACGGACTTCTTTCCGTTTCTGTCTACAAAATCCACTCACAAGGGTTTGGTCAGCCCGAGGCTATAGTATATGACACTTGCCGAAGGTTCCACGCCGCGGGACTAAACCCGAAACCATGTGGTTGGTAAGCAAGCTACTTACCACACAGTCACAGCTACTCCGGCGCCTATCTATCTATCTATCTGTCTATATATATATATGTATACACACATACACACACACACACACACATATGTATATCTATATATATATATATATATATATTTAAAATACTATGTTTGTATGATTGTGCATATGTACATTGAAAGTAGTGTAGTGTTTATAATGAGTAAATATTGGTCTGTGTGTGCGCGTATTTGTCCAGAATAACTTTTAGTTTACGATATTAATAAATAAACACCAATCGAATCAATGGATTCACATTGGTCAAATATTCCTTTCTAATACTTGTGGGTTTTTCATAATAGATAGTACACACAACATCTATTAACACAAACAAACACACATATACGCGCTTACACTCACACAATATACCATCGTCTTTCGTATGAACAGCATAAAAGGTTACATTTGCGTTATTCATATATATTAACGATTGCATTGTATAATTTTCCTTCGTTTTTGGTCGAAATAGCAATCCTGGAAAATATCGAGAACAATACCTGGGAGATCAATAGTAAATAGAATGAATATATATATATATATATATATATATATATATATATATATATATATATATATATAAACGATAAAGTAAGAAAATATAAATACTGGAGCATGAAAACAAAATACAAAAATCAATAAAACAGATGTAATTATTAATACGTAGTATCTTCAATTCAATAGAAAACTGTTAATGGGGGAAGACTGTCTAAAAACTTCACAAATGACTAATTAAATGCCTCACTTTTAATTTGTTTGAGTGTTGACTCTACTTGGATACTGTACCTTGGTGTGAATGTGGGAACGTGTGCATATATATATATATATATATATATATATATATATATATATATATATATATATATATATATATACATATATATATACACACATACACACATATATATATATACATACATACATACATACATACATACACACACCACATACACACATATATATACATATATATATACACATATGTATATATATATACATATATACATATGTATATATAAGATGCGTGTGTGTGAGTGTGTGTTGGAGAGAGTGTGTATGTATAATATATATATATATATATATATATATATATATATATATATATGTATGTATGTATACACATATATATATGTATGTATATATACACATCTACATATGCACATATGTATATATATATATACAGATTTATATATATACATCTATAAATATATAGATATATAGATAGATAGATAGATAGATAGATAGATAGATAGATAGATAGATAGATAGATAGATAGATAGATAGATAGATAGATAGATAGATAGATAGATAGATAGATAACTAGTCAGTGTTTACCGATAAATATAGATATGTGCATTGGCAGAGCACATACACATACAACTATAGTTGCCTGAATAGATGCGCACCCATGTTTTTAAATATATAGATATGTATGCATGTATATATGTATGTACATATAAGCATATATAGATAGTTCTATACATTAATATGTGTGTATATACATATATATATATAACTTTATATATACATACATATATTTATGTATATATATACACAAATATATATACACAGACATATATGTATGTATATCAGAAGATATATATGTTATAAGAAAACACAGCATTGGTTTTTGGTCCTAGTGGGTGTGGATTGTCGTATTTTATATAAAAACGCCAGAAAAGTCGATCGGAACAAATAATTATTTTCACTCTAGTGGCCAATCATTGATATACCCATTTAGCTTGTGGCAACATTGGACATCGTTAAATTATAATCTGATTCCGTTTGTTTGTTTTATTTTTATTTTTCGTTTTTTCTGGGGGGGGGGTGTTTTTTGCAGTATATACACAAACACATATTCTTACCAATTAAATAAATATACAAGCATACGTATGCAGTAATACAAACTCAGAACTACACACAAACATACATACACGTGTTGTGTTTTATATGTATATATATATATATATACATATATATATATACATATACATATATATATATATATATATATATATATATATATTATATATATATATATGTATGTATGTATGTGTGTATGTATGTATGTATGTATGTGTGTGTATGTAGGTATGTAGATGTATATCTATACCTATATATATGTATAATGAATATATATGTATATATAATGTATATATATATATATATATATATATATGTGTGTGTGTGTGTGGTGTGTGTGTGTGTGTGTGTGTGTGTGTGTGGTTATCGTATCGGGCTCGTAATATTCTTCATGTGAATTCGTGTGTTACAATACGTATTTACTCATACACACACACGCGCGCATGTGTGTGTTTATATAAAACATGGGCGGTAGCGCTCACGAGTGATAAGTCCATTCTGTTTGGCGTATTGGCGTAGGGTACGGGTGCTACGGGTTACCTTTGCCGGTGGGAGGGACTCTCTTGACCCATTCGTCAGTTACCGCCCTCCTCAAGTTAGGCAACCCCCGGTTAATAAGGTACTGACCCGCCACAGTCCGCCTGCTTCATTCGGTGCTTGGAGCTAAGGGTTTGACTTGAAAGGCGGCCTGCAACCTCTGCACCAGGCAAACAATCAAAAGACAAGAAACCACCAGTCCTGCGATTAGCAAGCTGGGACGTCAGAACCATGTGTCCTGGCATATCTGATGACCTTTTCAGGGTTGAAGACACAAGAAAGACGGCCGTCATCGACTAAAGAGGGTCAACATAGACATTGCTGGCCTGCAGGATACAAGACTCTCCTGAGACGGCATACTCAAAGAACAAGACTTCACCTTCTTTTGGCAGGATGAGATCCAGAGGAACTTCGTCAACATGGTGTTGGCTTTGCATTGAGAAACTCATTATTCTCCTCAATAGAACCACCTTCAGGTGGCACTGAGTGTATCCTCTCTCTCTGAAATTGAAAAGAGAGTCCACATGAGATGCGATGAGCCTGTAGTATGGAACAACCGCACTGTAAACTTCTGCCCTGATATCCTCCTGAAATCAGTGTGAAATGTGCTTTCGCAACCAAACAAAATGAAACAGTGGAGTCGTATGATAGAAGTAAATGTTAGTAATATGGAGGCTACGCATCCTTTGAGATATTCAAGTATCGTGCAAGCATTGCAGAAGTTTATTGAAAACTAGCAGTATCGCCCGGCGTTGCTCGGGTTTGTAAGGGAAATAACTATATAAGCATTTTTAGAGAGTTACTTCCCTTATATAATAGCGACAAAATTGCATTAAAATGGAAAAAAATGATGGTAATTTTTTTTTAAATCGTAGACTCATCGTAGACGCACGCTAATACCCAGAAGGGCTCGATATGAATCACGACTATAAGATACCCGGTTTTGGTTAAACTGCACCGCAAAATGTGGGAGTAGTTAGGAATCTAAATCGTAGGAGACAGACACACAACTTGACTTTTATATATAAAGATAAACTAAGTTCTGAACATCTTTGCTAATTCATTAAAAGAAAAGGGCATTTTCAATGCTAACATAATCAACACCAAGAGACACCGTTCGTATTTACACAAACTTTAAGTAAACAAGGAAAACAGCAAATCAAAGCTTCCGAATTATGTTCATATATAGGCGTATTTAAAGATTGTTATCGTATTCCAAACCAATTTATATAACTAACTCTTTGATCTTACAATATTGTTCAGGTTACTAAAATATCTCTCATAGTTGACATAAGTGTGTCATGAATGGGTACACGAAAGGAAGTATCTTATTGATAATGAACTTGGGCAATCGTGTGGAGTATTTGACGGCAGAATAACGTACTGTGGTGGTGAGATATTGTGCATTTGTAGCTTGGTACACAGTGTCTTACTTGGCAGGTACCAAAATTAGAAATAATTGTGGGGCTGCGATTGGTGAAAGTTTGATGCATTAAAGGAAATAGGTACAATGCTTCATCGTGATATTGAAGTACGTGAAAAGAAAAGGGAAAGTGACATCAAATAAGAAGTTTCCAGCGTGTAGTAAAATGAAATGATTTCTGTATAATGCTTCTTGTGGAGGTTGCAATAATGACGGGCCGAAGAAAAGTATTATAAGAATAATAGCCGAGAGAGCCCAAACATTCCTTAGTGACATCAATGTTGCATGGCCCCGCTAAGAAAGGGATATTGATAGAAGGTACTGAAACCGTAGTCATTTGTAATTCGATAGCTGTTGAAAGGAGTACAGCACAACTAAAAGTCAAATAAACAAACTTTTGAAAACAATTTCAATAAAAACAAATTCTGAAAAATTCCAATGTACCATTATCTAAATGTTTCTATAGTATCAATAATAATAAACTCTCATATAAATCCATCCAGGTGGAGAGCATAAAAAATAACTTTTTAATTATCGAACCCTTACTTCACAGACATTGACTGCTGCTAGCAATCACATTCCCATTTGTGAATTTGGCACTAAAATTATGATGCATGGCAGAATATGGCTATAATCTTTTGACAATAGTCTGTAGAGAAAGGCAAATAGTAATTCCTCTTTTGATATAAACATTGGATCAAAAGACTTCGGGGAAGTTGTTTGTGAATTATCATTTCTCTTGATATTACATTTGGTACCCGCAAAAAATTAAGATTTTTTACGACGTGGGTATTAGAGAGATCATTGTCTCTTAATGCAACCAACATGAATAACCAGCCAACCTCTTCACGAAATATGCCATTAATGTTTCACAGATTGTTATCAACATTAACGTTTAAAGAAGTTCATTTTCTTGACCCGCATTAAATTAGATTCTAGCAAATCCAACCTCATAGAAAATCTAATGAACTTTTATAATGTATCCACAAGAATTAGAATTACCTTCCAACTGTTTAGCAAGATTTATCAATAAACAATTCACTCCGAGTATGAAGCTCCTCCTTCATACGATGAAAGAAAAGAGGTTTAACACTCGGAAACACAGGATGGGCAATATACAAATAATGCATATTAATGACTGCGACTTGAAATGTCTGTAAATATTTATCCAGTGACCACAAATATTTTAGAATCTCTAATGATCAGCAGGTAACATTGCCAATTGTCAAATATAAAGTGTAAACCATCTCATATACTTCTATATGTAATAGCATACAATAGCGAAACTGCTAAAACCGCTACACGTTCTTTGCATCATACATGTCATATAAGATGTATATTTGATTGTGCTATTGTGTCGCCAGTAACTGAAGCCATTATTATCATATATATTGGCTGAGAAGTCATCGTGCTTCGAATTGGGTGTAACAACCGCTAGGCCTACTCTGTTTGCATCATCCGTCATTCTTCCTCGTTCTCGCCGAAGAGTGGTGTACATGCTACCTGGAAATCCCACATCCAACGCACTTTGTCCACCAGAACAGAGACCCCCGAAAAACATCTTCCATTGGGTACGTGCACATCTTGTTAATTTCAACGGCAAAAAAAAAAACACCAAACACTTAGAAATACATCTCATCTCACTCTGAAACACGAACAACACTCATTTAACATGCACACTATTGCCTCAAAAACAAGACTTTCATTAATGAGAGGCGAATGAAGCGTGGAAAGATCTACCCTACAGAAATTGTCTTCGGGGGAAAACTTTTCATAACTGATATCACACGTGATAAAACATACCATTGGGGTATGACTGATGTTCTCGAACCGTAGAATGTATGCGTCTCTGTGTCGTCGTGTGTCGTCAGCTACAGAATTCTAATTATTCTTCATGGACAGAAAGAACAAGTTAAGATGACTCGGTATCCATAACTGACGACACACAACGACAACCAGCGACACAAGAAAGTATACCTTCCACGGTGTAGTGTATTTCTGCAGTGTTTCTTTCCATGTCCGACTGTAAGCGAACATCGTAAACATGATTGAATGTCTCTTTATTAGACCTTAATATTATTGAATATCGACCCTGAAAGGATGAAAGTCAAAGAGAACCTCGGTGACTTTGCTTTTCATCCATTTCGGATCGATAAAAATAAGTACCAGCTGAGTACTGGGGTCGATGTAATAGACTTACACCTTCTCCAAAAATTTCAGGCTTTGTACCAAAATTTGAAAGCACTATTATTCAGTATCTCCACTGGTGGACATACAACCTCAACATATTAACGACTGCGTCTTGAAAACTGACCATCCCCTTGACAATATACTTCAACTACTTCAGCTTAAAATTACTTCAAATCCAAAAAAAAAAGAAAAAGAACTGTCGTGCAGACATGATATCTGTTTTTTCAAAAACATGAACTCTTAACGCTTTCCTTGATTTCCTCTTTTTCCAACGCGTTAACATTTTCTATACTTACACCGCTAGGCAATTTAAACAGCGGTATGCAGGAAAGATAAAACGTTTATAAAGTGCAAATAATTGGCTTGGACTCTTTTTCTGGGATGGAAAACATTTGGTTTAACCTTTGTGTCTATTGTTTCAAGGCAACAGTAATCGCACGTAAACTATAAAACCAGGACATATAAACAGTGTGCCCGAGGAGAGTTAAAGGAAGTACATTGGGTTTTAAGAAATTACAGCACAGCAGTTAAGCTAGTCCGGCTGTTTACATTTGTTCATGAGAAACAATTATGTGTGAAATTCATAAAAATATTCTATGGTACAACATTAAAAAGTGAATGCACTAATAATGTGTTAATATATATATATATATATATATATTGCAGTAGTTTCAGCTCATAGCTGCGGTCATGCTGATACAGAGAGAGAGAGAGAGAGAGAGAGAGAGAGGGGTGAGAGAGAAATCATTTACTGATCATTTACTTATACAGAGTTGTGTTTTCTTGTCGATCGTTTGGTTGTGTTAGACAAGGCCAGGCCAATTCGAATTACATTGCGAGCCACTTTAATCACAGAAAGCTGTTTTTCCTTTTTTTTTTTTTTTCCTGAGGACCGCTTGGTACTGATAGAATTGAAAACATATTCCTTTCTCGTGTTATTTTTTACAATGATAAATGAATGATTGTTGATTCAACATGAAATATTATCGTTTCAAAAACAGTAGTATATTTCTTTTTTTACTTTTCATTAGAATCTTTAATTTTTGATAAAAGTTTTAAAATGTTTGTTTAAATAAACCTATTTCAAGAAAATATCAAGCGGGCCGCAAGATAAACGTTGTTTAACAGTTAGAAAATTAAAATACTTGTCCATAGATACCACACAGTTCTGCTGACGGACTTTTAACCACTGAAACATAGTTTGGCTGTTAGCCGTTTAACAGTCTCGGAAACTGCTTATTAATTATATGATAATGGCTTCAAGTTATGGATCAAGTCCTGAAATTTGGGGGCGTGATAGGAAACGATGATAGGAAAAGTCTTCGGCGAAATTTGAACTTAGAACGTTGCGACGGGTGAAATACTGCTAATTATTTTGCCCTGCGTGCTAACGATTCTACCAGCTCGCCGCCTTAGTAATGGTTTCAAATTTTTGACACAAGGGCATTAGATCGACTCCAGTACGCAACTGGTACGTAATTTATCGACTCCGAAAAGATGAAAGGCAAAGTCGACCTCGCCGGAATTTGAACTCAGAACGTAAAGACAGACAAAATATCTATTTCTTTACTGCCCACAGAGGGGATAAACAAAAACAGACAAACGGATTAAGTCGATTATATCGACCCCAGTGCGTAACTTGTACTTAATTTATCGACACCGAAAGGATGAAAGGCAAAGTCGACCCCAGCGGAATTTGAGCTCAGAACGTAACGACAGACGAAATACCTATTTCTTTACTACCCACAAGGGTAATACACAGAGAGGACAAACAAGGACAGACAAACGGATTAAGTGTGTAACTGGTCCTTAATTTATCGACCCCGAAAGGATGAAAAGCAAAGTCGACCTCGGCGGAATTTGATCTCAGAACGTAACGGCAGACAAAATACCGCTAAACATTTCGCCCGGCGTGCTAACGATTCTGCCAGCTCGAAGCCTTAGTAATGATAATAGTAATCCTTTCTACTTGAGGCACAGGACCTGAAATTTTCGGAGAAAGGGATAGTTGATTATACATCGACCCCAGTGCTCCACTGGTACTTATTTTATTGACCCAGAAAGGATGAAAGGCAAAGTCGACCTTGGCAAAATTTGAACACAGAATGTGGAGACGGGCGAAATACCGCTAAGCACTTCACCCAGCGTGCTATCGATTCTTTCTATAATAGAGACAAGATCGAGATTTTGTGTGGGAGTGGACAGTTGATTACATCGAACCCAGTACACAATTGGTACTTAATTTACCGACCCGAAAGGATGAAAGGCAAAGTCAACCTTGGCGGAATTTAAACTCAGAACGTTGCAGCAGACGAAATACCTATTTCTTTGCTACCCACAAGGGGCTAAACACAGAGGGGATAAACAAGGACAGACAAACGGATTATGTCGATTACATCGAATCCAGTACTTAATTTATCGTCCCCGAAAGGATGAAAGGCAAAGTCGACCTCGTCGGAATTTGAACTCAGAACGTAACAGCAGACGAAATACGGCTACGCATTTCGCCCGGCGTGCTAACGATTCTGCCAGCTCGCCGCCTTAGTAATGATAATAATAATAATAATGTTTTGTGAACGCGGCTAATAAAGCGAGTGGTGGGAAACAGTGCCGATTGCAGCAAATATATTTCCTGTTTCTCATCATACAATCCATTTCCAGTACGAATGAACGCTTTTTAGACGATTAAACATTTCTAATTAGTTCTTAATTAATCACAGATAAACATGTGATTTTCTCACCATATAAAGAAAAAAATTACCGGGCAATTCATTTGTGATATAAACAATACAATAAATTATTTAAAAAACATTCATCTATTTCTCATTTTTTTTCATCTTAATAATATTTCTGGATGTTACATAGACGGCCACTTTAATGAGTCGTATCAACTAACCTACTTAGTTATAGTATTCATTATTAATTTAGAGTTATCATTACATGACACTCCACATGTTTCATTTACATAATTTTCAGAGCAGAATACATCAAGTAGTATCTTGATGTATACGAACGCTTTATTAGAGGCTAAGCCGCCAATGCAAGCTAACCAAATACTCGTTGACTAAATTGCCCTCTGCTACTTTCCTTAGTGATCTGTTCCAAATGTTTTGGTGTACATTTACAGCCAATTAAGCCGAGCTTGCAAAATTTAGATACTTTATTTAGCAAAAAACGGTCACGCTCCATGTCAATTTTTCTATAAATAGTGCTAGCATGTCATTTGGATTCGTTGCAATATTCATCACGGTCCTTTTGTCTGCGAGTTCGAATCCTGCCTACTTTTCCTTAAGGCGGCGAGCCAGCAGCATCGTTAGCACGCCGGGACAAAATGCTTAGAGGCATTTCGTCCGTCATTTGGTTCAAAGTTCAAACTTCGCCGAGGTCGACTTTGCCTATCATCATTTTGGTGTCGATAAAACAAATACCTGTTGAGCACTAAGGGTAGCTGTACTGGATTTAGCCCCTCACACAAATTTGCTGGCTTTGTGCCAAAGTTTGAAACTAATATTGCAATAAATAGTTGTGAAATACGTGACACAGACACTAAAAATCTATATAGTACCATTATTTTGAATTGCACTGGTATTCCATAGCCCTAGAACAGTCAACTATTGCCAGTATGAAGCCGTAAATCCACGACAAAATTATCTAATAATAATAATAATAATAATAATAATAATAATAATAATAATAATAATAAATAATAAAATAACCACCATAGGACTGCAAAAATACCTACTTCAGAAGGAAGGAAAACTGATCCAGATAGCAGCAAAACACGAGCAAAACAAAAAACTGTTCTCAGTATTTAAGGAAGCTGACAAATACAAACAAGAAATCATACCACCTAATAAACACAAAGAAGAAGAATAAGATGATGAAGAAACAACAAAAGCTATAAAACAAATGAAATCCAAACTAAAAATAGAACAGCAACGAGCCATGATAAAACGATGGCAAGAAAAGCCCCTTCATGGTAAATACTGGACTAAACTAAACGCAAAAGAAATAGACCAGCAATGGTTGAGAAGCTCAGGACTCAAAGCAGAAACAGAGGAATTTTTAATTGCAGCACAAGACCAAAGCCTCCCCACCAGGAATTACCAAAAACATGTAATGAAAAGAAATATTACAAGTAACTGCAGAATATGTGGAGATGGACAAGAAACAATAAATCATATTATCTCTAGCTGCCCAGTCCTGGCTAAGAAGGAATATATTCACAGACATGACAGAGTTGGAACCTACATTGGAAGCTATGCCAACATTATGGAATAACAACAGAAAAAAGATGGTATAGGCACACACCAGAAAAGGTCACAGAAAACGAGAAAGCAACCATACTCTGGGATATGCCGATACACACAAATAGAGAAATTAAGGCCAACAGACCAGATATAGTTGTCAGAGATCATGAAGAAAAAAAATGCTTTCTAATTGATGTATCAATACCGGCAGATGACAACGTGTCTCTAAAAGAAATGGAGAAACTCTCAAAATACAAAGACCTGGAAATAGAGGTAACTAGAATTGGAACCTGAAAACAGAAACAATTCCTATCATAGTAGGTGCATTAGGCATGATAAAAAAATATTCAGACAAATACATAACAAAAACACCAGGACTTACAAACACATATAACATACAGAAAATTGCACTACTAGGCACTGCACACATCCTACGCAGAACACTTTCCATACAATAACCATCAGAGCATCACAACAAATCACAGCACATACCCAAGGCACACAGAACTGCGCTCGGTAGTGAAGTGAAAGCACGCTATAAAAATAAAACTACTGAATAATAATAATAATAATAATGATGATGATGATAATGATGATGATGATGATGATAATTATAATAATGATAATTATAATAATAATGCTTTCAAATTTTGGCACAAGGCCGCCAATTTTAAAGGAAGGGGAAGTTGCTGTAATTTTCAGCCGTCTTATACACTTTTTGAAACGTCAGAATTCACATCTCTTCATGTTACATCTCTTCATGTTACTTCTCTTCATATTGAGAACGTATCTAATATTCTTTCTATGTTAGGCGCAACACCATCGGTTTTGATGGTAGTGAGGAAAGGCGATTTCACTGGTCCCAGTACTTGACTGATACTTTACTCTTAACTAACCCGAAAGAATGAAAGGTAAAGTCGACTAGTGAGATATGAGCTCAGTACGTAAAGAACCGGAAGAAATGTCCCGAAGCATTTTTCGCTTTCGTTAACGACTCGGCCAAATCGCCGCCTTTTCGTCCGTAATATTAACATTTTCCGCTAGAGGTACAGGGCATGGAATTTTCAGGAAGGGAGCTAGTCGACTACATGAACCCCGATGGCAATATGCATCTCGGCACTCAAAACGGCTATATCAACAAATTTTCTCCAGTCGACTACATCGACTCCAGTGCTCAACTGGTACCTATTTCATCAACCCCAAAATGATGAAAGTCGAAGTGGATCTCGGAACTCAAAACGCAGAGTGGGACTAAATGCCATTAAATATTGCGTCCGTCGTCCTCGTCGCCTTCTCCTCCGTAATAATAATGACGACAATAAGTAATAGAAGTAAAAGTATCATGGTATTCTTACGTGGCCTCCGTGTTTGGTGAGGAAAAGAGAGGAACTTATATATGAGACCGACACGAGAAAAACTGAACTTAATGATTGAAATTTAAGTAGAAGTCGATAAACTCACACAGGGCCTGGACAGTAAACATTAAAACTTTGGCTTCATATAATGCTGTACAAAGTTGTCAATTTGAATGGTAAAATATTTTTTCAACCGATAGCGTAAAGACATGTAATGTTTAGAACAGCTGATGCAGGACGGGAACTAGGATGTAAAAGTAAGGGGGACTGGGAAAGACAGAGAGACAGGCAAACAGGGACAGAGAGAGGGAGAAGGAGTGGGAGAGAGAGAGACAGAAAAACAGACAGAGGTAAAGTGAGAGAGTGACCTACTGAAACACACCATTCACAGTTTACTACCTTATAAAGAATACATCTGAAGGTGGACAAACTAAAGAACGAGGTTCTTAAAAGTACATTTTAATGTGTATTTCACAGAAGCCGTCTTCAAGTCTAAGTTGTAAATGCATACATACATATATTCATACATGCATTTATACAATATATGTATGTATATATGTATATATATATATATAATATATATATATATATATATATATATATATATATATATATATACATACATATATTATATATAAATATATATATAATATATTATATATATATATATATATATCATACATGCATATATATGTATATATACTACTGAAAAAGTACGAGTGCAAAATAATGAGAATAAATAATTCGATCAATATTCTTAATAGGATAATTATGTGTGTGTGCGTGTGTATGTGCATATGTGTTTATGAATTGTTCTTTCTGTGTTTATACCTATGCACAAACAAATACATACTTATACATGCACACACACACAGACACATGTATTATATATATATATATAAAATATATACACATACACACGCGCACACACACCACACCCACACACACACCACAACACACACACACACATATAGATATATATATATATATAATATATATATATATATAATATACATATATATATATTATATATATATATATATATTAAGGAAACACTTCTAAACATTTCCGATAATAAAATGAGGACAAGATGTCTATCTAAATAAAATGCAGTAGTCATCAGTTTCGTACATTTAAGTATATATGTGTGTATGTATCATACATATAGATAGATACATAGAGAGATAGATATAGGTAGATACAGGGACACAGACAGACAGACAGACAGACAGACAGATAGACAGACAGGCAGGCAGGCGGGCAAGCAGACAGTTGGGATGAGTGGGAAGGAGAAGAGAGAGATTTGAGTCCTATTCCCAATTTTGCATTTTCTTGCTCTTGGAAATTTCTGTGTTCCGGATAAGATCTCAAGATTTTATGTTCAGGATTTCTTTAACGGGAGATCTATATTCCCTATCGTGCATCCTCCTTCAGAACCTAAGTAGAAAAAAGTTTAGTGTTCGATATTTTTGTTGTTTAGGTTTCAATTTTTTTAACCATGTAAAACATTGGCCTGCATCAAATTCGTTTATTATTGAGAATAACTGTTTCATTATTTTTCGCTGGTACTCCTGTAACCTGGAGTAAAATCAATAATAATACCATTGACATTATCGTTGTCGTCGTCGTCATCATCATCATCAACTCCATTTTCATCAATGTCGTCGTCGTCGTCATCATCCTATTAGAAATATCATCATCATTGCACAGTGGTCTTCGAAATCTTTATTCTTCTCTTCAATACTATCACCATTGCCATTGGCAGCAGCAGCAGTGGAAGTAGCAGAAGCAGCAGCAGCAGCAGCAGTACTAGTAGTAGTAGTAGTATAGTAGTAGTTAGTAGTAGTAGTAGTAGGGGAAGTAGCAGCAGCAGCCAGCAGCAGTAGTAGTAGTAGTAGCAGCAGCAGCAGCATGCTTGTCGTAATATTATCAAATTTGACCCTCGGTTGGAAGATAATATGGTGTAATTTGAGTGGCTGGTGTTGGGTAGTAGAGTTTTGTTATTTCTTAGCAGATCGCACAACCTTGAAAGATTCCTTGATTTTGTTACCCAACACGTTAAAGACACCTCCAGTGCTAACTTGGTGCGTTCAGCTTTAATCCCAGGCTCCGCAGCTTAAGTTGTCAAAGTATCGGTCGCTCTCTGAAAGATTTATGGCTGGGCTTGTGTTAGAAGAGACCTCTGGAGTTCTCGGTCCCCGGATCATATCCCTACTCGCCGTTATCTGCAAGTGCAAGCTCCGTGAATTAGACTGGCTGTTCCACCCCACCCCCGGGGCAAAGCCTTTTATATTTAGTCTGCTTTTATTTCTTTCACTAATTGTTGTCATTATTATTTCTAACGAGGAAGCTGGACTCAATACTTAGCGGCATTTTATCCATCTCCAGGTTTTGATTTGAAATTCCGTCGATAAGGAATTTTGAGGCGCTCTGAGGTACAGGAAATCGAGAAAATCTAAGAATGTCCTAGCTTAGTACACGAACAACGAAATTAACAAAATACTCTCTAGTTTAAACAAGCTGATTGTATAAAACAACAGGAGCAACAACCCATGAAGTAACAACAATAATAACGATGATAAAAACACTAGCAGTTTTCGTGCTGCGGTAGCAAGCCTCTTCAGCTTCGATTACAAGCGAGAGTGGATACACAATCGGAATTATTACACTTATGTTGTTTATATTAATGATGACCACAAAAGTAAACCTTCATTCCACCGTTTATGAATACGAGAGGGTTTATACTTGTAGTTATGCAGAAGTTGCTTTTCTTCTAAAATAATTTTGTGCAAAGTCCAAGCGCAAGGAGAATATAAACAAGTTTGTTTTAGTTCTTAGTGATATATAGAGAAAGTAAATAACTTAGAATTAATCTCTTGTGGTTTGACTTTTTAAATAATTTTTTTTCCCCTTTTTCTTCTTTTCCTGATTCAGTGAAAATATTTAGAAAATAATGCAACAGTTTGTTTAAATTTTGATGTTACTGACGTTCATCTTACATAGATGATGATGATCATCATCATCATCATCATCATCGTCATCATCATCATCATCATCTGGTGGTGATGGTTGTGTTAATGAAGACAACGACGATGATGATACTCCCTATGGTATTTCGTTTGTTGCTATTTACATTGATGCAGTTGCTGTTTGCACAGCTGGTGTTTTGTGATTTCATTAAGTACATCAACACTCACGCACAAATACTCGTTGTACTGTCAATTGTTACTGTTCTTATATCGCACTATGCTTCACACACGCACGCACGCGCACACGCACACATTCATACACACCTACACATACTTTTTCACACTGTTTCTTCTTTTATCTCTCCATCCGTTTCTCTCCTGTTGATAGATTTCCGGGGATTTTTTATCCTGTTATTGTTGATCCAGATTTTTGATTCAACAAAAAAGTAAGTTTTTTTCCTACCTTTCGAAAATCAGATATCTCATTTCTAAGAGAAGCAGTTGCGACATTCTCCAGAAATTCAGTAGTAAATACAAGCTAAGATTTTTTAAAAATGTATAATAAATAAACAAACATCATGAGAATAGCTAACTACAGAAGAAAATAAATAAATATTATAAGAATAGATAGATAGAACTGCAGGTTAATATTTTGCGATTAAGAAAGACTAGTTCCCGAGTGAAGTTATTTTTTCTAGTAACCACAATTTAGATTTCATCTTATAAGGCAGATATTCCATATCTCTTTTGTACTGAGTAATTATGGAAGAATTGAAAAATCAGAACTTATTGTGTTGTGTATTCATTTTCCCGAACACCACATCAGATAATTAATTCCAAGACACTATTTTAAATGATTTCCACACCACTTGCTCCCTTCAGTTTACCCATATATAAAGAACAAAAATCCTGGTATTGTAAGAGTCAGAGAGAAAGAGGGCGTGGTATGGTCAGGTGTCTTTTGTTCTTTTTTATATCTTTATTATTTTAGAATGGCGCTGTGTGGATTGAAAAGGGCAGCGGACAAAAAAAATCGTGACGTTTGATAATGAAATTATAATTCTTAGATATTTTTAAAACTTATAATCAGTGAAGAAAGAATTAAATGAATTCCAACTCTATCCTGACCTGGAAATATCAAGCTATATGTGAGAAATTCTTCTCTCTCTCTCCTTTTCTTGCTCTTTCTCCCTCTCCCTCTCTCTCCCTTTCTCTCTCCTTCTCTTTCCCCCCTCTCTCTCTCTTTCGCACGCGTGCGCTCTTTCTCTCGTTCTCCCTCCTCCTATTGCTGAACAGTTAACGATGAGACAGAGAAAAAAAACCTTTCTTGAATGCCTTTAGAAATTGTGTTGCAATTCAACTTCTATGAATTAAAACTCAGAATTTACAAGATGGTCCTAAATAATAATCCTTAATGAATGCCGGAGTACAAAAATGTTGAACGTAAATCAAATCAGTCAGTCACAATCGGCTATGAAAACAAACAAGAAAAGTCAAGTTACTGCCGAAGGGATTTGAACCATAGGACACTCAGTAGGGTTGTCTATCGATATTTACATCAAGTGGTCTTAGTAGCTCCTAATTAATAGAAAGTATTCACTGACTTCACAGTTTACACATTGATTGTCTCAACTGTGTTTTGTCACTCAATGTCATCTTGATATTGCAGCCAACATGCTCATTTTTGAAATCACAGCTTAATCATAATTAGTGACGGTCTTCCAATCAAAATGTTTATATTTTCTGTTACCTTAGGCCTTGACAAGTACTGGATTGACTGTTTTACTAAACAGTAGTCTCTCTTTTAATCGTTATTTTATTACAGTTTTAAACGCGTTTACTACAATTTTAAATTAATTTGAATTCTGAAGTTTTGTCCCTTTAATTTCTTGAGAAAATTTAATCATTAAGCAACTTGTTTTTTTTTCTTCTTTTTACGAAGTGTATAAGAATACTTCATTTAAACATTGCTTTGCTAATCATATTGAGTATGGTTAGCTAAACCCCCAGCTAACGAAGCCTAACAAGAAATGAGAAAAAAATAAAAACAAATCTTCAGCACTCGACTAAGCTAATAATTGTTTCTAACGTAGGTAAAAGGATAGCAGCTTCGAAAGGGGGTATGCCCCAGTAAATAATTGTACTTGTTATTTTATCCACACCGTAGGGGATGAAACTGGAAAGATGATCTTGCGACTATTTGAACTAAAAGCGTAGAGAGTCGGAAAAAATTCCACAGTGCATTTCTCCAGTTGCTTTATCGACTCTGCCAGCTCACAGGCCTGGGAACTGCGTCAATAATGATGTTTTACATATCCAGAAGCTCACAAAATTGAAATGTGTGTTATAATCAACAATGGCCATCCGAGAACGGGATTGAGATTTCTTTGCCTGCTACGGAAGGATGAAAAGGGAAAGTTAACCCTAGAAGTATTTGAACTCAGAATGCACAGTAACGTAACTAGATTGCCACAAGATATTTTCCTCGAGTCTCAACCAATCATGCCATACACCGCTAGTGACTATGGTAGTAACATAACTACAATTTTTAACATTACACTGATTAGTTCAGTGCTATATTTTATAATATATATATATATATATATATATATATATATTATATATATATATATATATATATATAATATATATATATATATATATTTAAAACAAACTGGCACTCCGTCGGTTACGACGAGTGTTCCAATTGATCCTATCAGCGGAGCAGCCAGCTCCTGAAATTGACGTGCAACAGCACGCGTACCCATGATGTAATTTTCAAAGAGATTCAGTGTGACAGAGAATATGACATTGCTGGTCTTTCGAATTACATGTACAAGACATTTTCTCCAGCTGAGTAGACTGAAGCAACGTGAAATACAGTATCTAGCTCAAGGAAACAATGCACCGCCAGGAAACGAACTCCGGACCGTACGATCGGGAGCCAGATACACTTATCACTAAGCCAGGCGCAGTGGGACTGAACCTAGAACTATGCGGTTGGAAAGAAAGCTTCTTACCACACTGCTACGCCTGCACTTATATATATATATACAGATATATAAAATTACATTAATCAAATGACACGTTAAAGTGTCTACCCACTAGAAATGGCAGTTAAAACCCTCATTTGGACCACCCAAAAATATTTACACTGAAGATAACAGATTAAAAAGTATACGAGCGAGGGAACCGAAAAAAATTCTCACATATCTATATAGCATAAAGTTATATATTTAATGGAACAGGTGTATATGCGGAACGGTTTGTGGTTTGATATAAAGATCTTACCTTCTTCAGCACATTGTACGTATGTATATATACATATATACATACGTAAATACATACATACACATACACACACACATATATATATATATATTATATAATATATATAATAATTTTGATATATATTTAAAATAATATAAATTAATTAATTTTATGTATTGGCTTAAGTTTTTTATTGTTTGATTTGCCTAATAGTGGTTTTATCTCTAATTTAATATAATATATATACATATATATATGTATACACAGATATGTGTGTTACGTAATTATGTGCATGACTATATATATGTGCGTGTGTGTGTGTGTAGAGAGAGAGAGAGAGAGAGAGAGAGACAGTCAGACAGACAGACACACATACACACACACAAACAGACAGACAGACAGACAGACAGACAGACAGACAGACAGACAGACAGATAGATAGATAGATAGATAGATAGATAGATAGATAGATAGATAGATAGATAGATAGATAGATAGATAGATATCACATCAGCTTTCCATTAAACAGTAGAACTACCTTGAGACCCTTATTAACGTTTCTGTCTTTCGTGACGTCTTCAAACGCTGCTCGTTCAGCGAGAAACTTACGCAATCTGTAATGGTTTCTTAGTTATGTATCAGTTAACAATTTTAATGGGAAGAAAATAGGAATCGGTGTGACATTTATTCCCTCTTCCTTGGACTCAGCATTCAGTAGAGATATAAATGTATGGTTATATTTACGTCAAGCGTTTGAAAAATTTCATGAAAACTTTAACTTTTTTTCCCGTGGGTGCCCATTTCTAACTATGATGCTAACCAACACTGATATCTATTTTTATTGTATTTCCGAGTCAATCAGGGTACCGTTATGTGGTTGTTCAATATGCTCTGCTAGATATAGCAAACAAATCTACTTATCTAAATTGCACCTCGTTGTCATGGGAAAAAGGACACATTATATAATGTATTTTCTAGCACGCTATGCCTCGAAAATGGATGGAGAAAGAGGACATATACTAGAATGCGTGTGTCTGTGTGTCTGTGTCTGTGTATGTATGTATTTATATATGTATACATTTTGCACACTTTCATTACTCACTGTTGTTTGGTCATTAAAACAAAGCAAAATCAAACTTAATTTGTTTCCACGTCAGTTTGCATTAATAATTATCATGTAAAAGGTGTGAACGTCACAGGATCCCATTTCATCAATCTAAAAACGCGTCACCTCATTCCCCAACTTAAGCATCAATGTGAATACATTAACTTATTTTATGATTAAACGTGATAGTTACTTCTTGGTTTATTACGAACTTTTAGCGCCTTTTCTCTCTCCATGTCATATTTAAATACTTATACATTAAGTTATTTACTTGTTGGGAATATAAATTCAGATTATGTTCAGGATATTCTGTCTAATCAGCCGCCATATCTATTCGACTCGAGAATCACTACAGACCGTATAAATGAATCGTTTCTTATCATACGTACTACTGTGTGCTTACCAGTCACACGTTGATGTTGCTGATGTTTGTGTGGTCGATGTTCATCCGTGACTATTTTGCCAATATTTTTATAAGCAGACAATTCATGACTACATTTACCAATATTTCTAGTTGCATTACACCTGTGCGCGATTCAAGGTAGATTTGACCACTATTTCTAGTAGGTCTCTTGTAACGTAGATGCTCTGTTGTTCACTGAGAAGCCCTCACTTTTGTGGTACGAATAAACTGTCCGGGAATATATTTGAAATTTTAATTTCACTAGTTCAGAGTAAACAGTTAACTTTAGGCAGTGTGTGAAGTTACTGAGTAAAAAGCAGACCAGATATAAAATTAATAAGCAGGGATTACAACTAGCTCACAGCATTAAATTCTTTTCTTCTGAAGATTAATAACGCCCCTAATATATAGATACACACACATATACACCTATACATACATACATACACACATACATACGTATGTATATACATATATACATACATATACACACACACAGACACACACACAGACACACACACACACACACACACACACACACACATATATATATATATGTATGGGACCGTTTGGGCAGTTTAAAATGGCAGCCATTCCTCTCTGTTGCAGAAGAAACATCATATCCAATAATCCCAAAAACACGCTATTATTTCGATCATCATGTTGCGTTAGATTTTCGTACTTTTGATGTGTGTCGACAGATCTTACAATGCCACTTCACAGCGTTGATTAAATGCATCTTATGGTACCACATTTCCTAGCGAAATTGTCAGATCTGCACTAAAAGGTTCTATCTATGTCAACCCATTTAGATAGATTACTTGTGCTGCAAGTCGCGGAGTTCACGTTTCACCCGTTCTTTCCTTACTTTTCCCATTCATTTTTTTTTCATCTTTTGCAACAGTTTACTCTTCCCATAACAGTTTACTCTTCCTATAATACGTTGAAAGAAAGCTGATTATTGGTGTGTTCCATTAGCCTGACCTGGGTCTAAACAACAACGACTACTGCTACAACAAATACATGGAGAAGTCTTTGAAGTTAGTGTTCCCAGGAACAATGTTCGTTCCTGTGTCACGCACCATGAACTGTAAATCCTTTCACTAGCAGCCTAACGACGTCGGTTCTTATTTAATCATAACAGACACAATGTCGATATTAATTACATAATTTCTGCCATTATTAATTAGAGACGAGTATGATGGCTAATTATCCGTATTCAAAGTAAGTTAATCCACCATAGTCATTAATTGTATTGTATTTTTATCCTATTTTTTTTCATTCTGATTAACACATTTAATTGCATATTGAATGAAATGTTGAAGAAATTGCATAGTATTGAAGAAATGTATTCAATCCTACAGAAGAGTGTCTTGGAAATTATGCGTAAAAGTTTATTCATATGACCTGAATTAATCACATATTTAAATGAGAATCTTTCTAATATAATATAGGCAGCATTTCAGCAAAGCCACTTCCTCGGTTAGTCTTTATTATTTATTTATTTGTTTATCTATTTATTCATTGTAAGAGGGACCGGCAACAGATGTCTGATTGGTAAAGACATGAAATAGGTCATTGGAAGGAGACCATATTATTAAAATGCAAAACACGTCTATTACGCATGCATACGTTCAAAATAAGATAAATGCTTAATAAGAAATTATTCTTGCCGTTTCGGGGATATCTTATATATTAAATCTTTTAATTGTTATTTTTTTGTTTTATTTCTTGTGCTTGAGCACACCAAGCAACTAAATCCCTGCCACACAGACACCCATATGCTTAAATGCAACGATACACACACACGCAAAGGTACATCGACACATACACATAAATGACACACACATATATACACACGCACTCATATAAATTACACACACACACACGTGTGTGTAGCTGTGTTTTATCACGCATATCATGTCAATTCATAAGTTCTGTCCGAATTTTGAATTAAGAAAATAAGTGATCAAATGTTATATTTAATTGAAATTTAATCATCCGTGTACTTTCCCTGGTTATCTATGACTTTCTGCCATCTAATTACAAGCTTTTTAATCCCATCAATGTAAAACTCTTTTGGTTTCAAAGAGAAGAACTCTGAAATGTCAGTTTCGACCTCCTCCGGGCTTGCGGAAGTTATGTCCTCCAAATGATTCTGTAAACGCTCTAATTACTGACAGTAGACTTGAACATTGATTGTTGAATTAGGTGGTAACAATTCAAAGTGAATTACTCCTTTGCCATCCCACCAGATAGAGAGAGAAGAACATTTTTCCCATGAAGTTCCCTTCTCGGTTGTGGTTGAGCTTTTTCCCTTTTATCAAGCCACTGTTTACGACGTTTAACATTTCGATAGAAGATCCATTTTTCGCTACCAGTCACGAGTCTATCCAAAAAGGCTGATATGAGTTCGCGAGAATAGAGAGAAGAGCAGATGTCAACTCAGGATTTGCGGTTGCTTTCGGACAATTCATGAGACACCCATTTTCCAAGTTTAGGAACCTTTCCAAGTTGTTGAGGATGACGACGAACAGTTGTACGGTTTGAACTAAACTTTATTGCCAATTCTTCAACTGATAATGCAGGATTTTGTTCAAGTACTACCTCAAGGAGCTTATCATCAAACTCAACTGGACGTTCTGTTCGATATTCATCTTCAAGGCTGAAATCTCCACTTATGAATTTAGCAAACCATCTTCTGCAAGTTCTTTCGTTCAAGCATTCTTTCCCATAAACTGAGTGTATGTTTCGAGTCGCTTCGGCTGCAGAGCTTCCTTTTTTTTCGTACTCATAAAGCATTATGTGCCTCAAATGTCCTTTGAATACTTCCATATTAGAAAGGGTTTTAATCAAAGAGATTTTAATTGTATTAATCTGTAGAATAATATTCAATTAGTTTAAATGTATACAAAGGCATAAAATAATTGTTAATTTCATTAGACATTCTATCATTCAGTTTTCAAAAGAGGTCAAATCGAACAGAACTTATGGGATGACCTGATACATACAACGGTGATCAAACTCCCTACGTATTGTCATATTTCAATTACCTCCCATTATTTATTGCTTAACTTCCTCTTCTCATTGCAACATGGTAAAACAACACATCGATGTATTCTTCTCTCTCTCACTCTCTCTCTCTCTCTCTCTCTCTCTCTCTCTCTCTCTCTCTCCCTCTCTCTCTCTCTCTCTCTCTTCTGGCATCTCATCTTCTTCGATAAACAATTAGTCCGAAACGTAAGAATTTTCTATACCCTTGTTTTCTGGCCTTAATTTGAAAAACAAATATTGTATTTCTACAACATTTTTTAAATACCCTCGAATCATTACCGCTTTAATGCAGCCAGAAGATGTATTTTTAATTACCATTATAAGTTTCAAATTAATTTCATATACTCACTTAGTACTTAGTACAACTCTTACAAACGATCATTACAAACGATTACTACTTTGGCATTATTCCTAAATTTTTTCATGTGTATTTTCATTTCACTATTTCAAAGCGTGTTTCTCTTATGACTTTGAACTATTTGTGTCTGTATGTTCGTCTTATTTTAATTAAAGCTAACAAAATCTATTAAATAGTTGTATTACATTTTTCTCACCCACCAGATTGTCCTGCTTCACTCCATTACAACCTTCAGCTTAATTTATTTTTACCCTACTTCTACCCTCACTTTTCTATAATCGCTTTCTTTATATCCCTTTATCTTTATGTGCTGCTTCCTTAAAATATACATCTGTATATCTATACGAGCAAAACGCCCCCCCCCACACACACACACCACGGTCCAGTGGACGGTGCTGAGTTGTCAAACATTTAAATTTTCTCAAAACAACTTGTCCGACCGTCCCATAGGCCTCCCCTTTGAGAAACACTGATTTAACCTAAATTTGAGACACTAGCAAAAGAAGAAATAAAGATAGACTTTTTTTCTATTCCAAAGAAAAACGATTTTTTTCACACAAATATGCAATCGAAGAGTTTGGAGAACACAAACATGGTTTAAACAGAAAGCTTAGCAGGAAAGAAATGTGCCTTTAAGCAGTACAAAAACAAACAAAAATGGAAGGTGCAGTTATGTACAGGTTGACGGAAGAAAAGCAGGATAAAAACGGCTTTATCGATCGCATTCTCACCTGGAATTGAATTTTGTAATTTTTTCAAGACTTATACACGCCCTGATACCGTTGGTATCTACATATCAAATTTGAGCGCAATCGGATGGTGGATGCCCGAGATCCAAGAACACACACACACACACACACACACACACACACACAGAACGGATTTTATATAATAGATATCTGCCTTTCATTCCGACAATACTATGTATTGATGCAATTTGCATTGTATCCACATATATGTTTCGTATGCATCTACATAATTTTACCAATTCTTAGCATGTGTTACCTCGTCTTTGTCATAATGTGAAAATGTTTACTTAGATCTTCTCTTAATCATTCTATCTCACACATCTATTTCTCCCCCTCACTTTTTCTGCTGTCTCTTAAAACCCATCTGCAATAACAACTATGTTTATTTACTTGTCTGTTTAACTTTATTAGCTTACCCTGTCTATGTTTCCTAAATTCTGCAATGGTTTTTACGTATTTCTTAAAATAAATCCAGCTAATGATGATCCCTAATCTTGGCACGAAGTAGGAGATTTTAAGGGAAAATGATTGGTCGACTTCGTGAATTCCTGTACTTGACTCCAAAACGATGAAAGCATAGTTGATATCGACGCAATTTGATTTCAGAATGTGAAGATGCGGAACAAATATCACAAGGCGTTTGTACAACACTCCTACGCTTTTGACAGCTCGCTGATTAAGCCGAGCTGTTTATCATTATCTTTCTTTATCAAATTATAGCACATCTTTGTTGCACTTTATTTCACTCGGTTAATATCTTTTAGCAATGTTGGAACACCGTCTTGAAGAATTTTTAGTAGAATGAAGCAACCCCAGAAGTTTTTTTTTCTATAAACCAGACACTTATTCTATTATTCTATCGGCCTTTTGCCGAATCGATAAGTTACAGGGACGTAAACGCACCAACTCCATTTGTCAAACGATGACGGGGGACAAACATATGCACAAAAACATACACACGCACATAGATATATATGTATGTAGACAAAGACTTCTTTCAGTTTCCATCTACTAAATCTACTCACAACCCTTTGGTCGGCCCAAGGTTACAGCAGAAAACACTTCCCCAAATTGCCACAACAGAGTGAGATTGAACCTGGAACCATGTGGCTGAAGAGAATGATTCTTACCACAAAGCCACGCTTGCGCCTATATACATATGTGTACGCCTGTTGAATGAATCGCATTAGTGACTCAAAAGGTACAGCTTTGTGACTCACAGTATCAAGCAGATTCAGCCCACGGATTTCCTTCAAGTAACACGTGTCTGTGAAGTGTGCAGTTTCGTTATTTCAGATGTAATTCAGTTAATGGAATGAGTGAATTATCACAGTCGAATGATTGAGGTCCACTGCAGATGCCTCTATTTTCCTGGAAATGTACTCCTACTGTTTCCAGTTTGTTTTGTTCGAATTGCGCACACACACACACACACACAAACACACGCATATGCATATACATATACATATATATATGTATATGTATATACATATGTGTGCGTATATCTATGCATATACATATGTGTATATATATATATATATATATATATATATATATATATAAAATCATATATGTATATATATAAAATCATATATACGTAGAAGTATATAATGTGTATATATATGTGTGTGTGTGTGTGTGTGTGTATATGTGTATATATGTATGTATATATATATATACACACACACATATGTAAATGTATATACATAAGTGTCTATGTATTTGTGCGTGAGTGTGTGTGTGTGTGTGTGTGTTTTGTGTGTGTGTGTGTGTGTGTGTGTGTGTGTGTGTGTGATAAATGAGTTGGCCTTTAATATTTTGCTATAACGTGAATAGAAAACAAACAAATTAACTCAAGACGTCAAAATAAAAGAAAAAACAAATGTGAAATGACGCAAACACTACGTGCTTATATATTTATATAGATATTTTTTTAATGATATAACATTATAACATGCTTGTGGAGACAGCTCTGGAAGTTTCTATAATATACTGTCTTTTTTTTTTTTTCATTTGTTTACTCGTATCTCTTTTCTTCTTTTTCGTTTCATTATTATTCACAGCATGATATATAATATGTTTTCATTTAAGATTCTCATCTACCTGCAAAATATAACAAATTTTGTTTACGAAGTAAAGCAAATCGGGAACAGAATTCATGCAAGTATAATATTACCTCATTTTATTTGTTTGATCGTTTCTTTCTATTTTTCTTTTTTTTTTGCATTAGTTTTTAAATAAACAAACATCACATATGGATCTTCATGAGATTCCATGCATATTTGGTATATTCTATACCTTAATCCACAGAATTTTTCAGATTTTTATCTACGTCGACCAATATGTATACATACATACATAAATACATACGTACATACATACGCAGGTGCGCGTGTGTGCCTGTACGTATTTTAAATATCTTTTACTCCGATCCATAAGTTTTGTCAGCGCGTCGAACGCAACCTCATAACAGATAGCAAATATGTCTCTTCCGATATCTGAGAAGATGACTGCGTCCTACGCACCCACGAAACATTAAGTCATAGAGGACTGATTCAAAATGTAATTACAAATATATGTAACTCCTAACGCATGTGTTGAGCGCCACTTTCTCTCGTTTTACCCATGCACTCGTGTGTGTTTGTGTGTGTGAATG
>NC_043007.1:68307973-68315473 GCF_006345805.1 Octopus sinensis | reverse complement strand
ATTTATATAAGCATACATATATACGTATATATATATATATATATATATATATATATATACAGACTACTGTTTATTTCAGTTCTTGCAACCATTCAGCATCCTTCTTGTGCTCTTTGTCTTTGCTCCAGATGTCACTCCAAAACATTTCACTTTCAACGTTATCTGGTATCAACTTTTCATCTACACACTCTCCATTTATTTCTTTATAGAATCTCTTCTGATCTACTCTGAATAACCTATTCTGGTGGTAGCACTTCATCCTTTGGTCGCATCTTACCATCTTTGTAACGAGGCGCTGTTTCAGTTCCTCCGCTACTATTTCCAAGCCCTTTCTTTCAATATCATACGTCCGTTTCAGCGCCCTGTATTTTTGTTCGCTTTTAAACTCCCTTTTCTCTTATCAGTCTAGAGATTTCCTTCGAGAGTGTGTCTAACCCTGCCTGGATTCTTCCTTTCCACTATGGATCTTTTCTTTTGTCACTCCCATTATGTTTCTTTTTCTTGATATCACCACTCAAGTTTTCTGCTACAACAGAAATAATGTCGCTATCGTTCTCCTATAGTCTTGCCTTTATTCTGTCGTAGATTACCTTTTGTTCATCCATCATTTCACCATTAGTTTTATTGTCTTCTTTTAGATCATCTATATGTCTCTCATCAAGTAAACTACCACTGCTCCTCTCCTATGCTATGGGATTACTCTTATTAGTAAGAACTGTATTTTCCTTGTTATCTCTGCTGCTATTTTCCATGATCCGTCTTTTGATAGCTGTGAGCTCTACTTCTGTGAATCAACAATTTTTCCTTATTGCTCTAGCTTGATCACATAGTCTCTGTTCCGTGTGTTGAAACAATCCCCTTTCTCTCCAATTATCATACATAATTTGTCGGTAATCCCTAATTTGAGCACCATTTTCATCAACCGGGCTATTCAGGTAGTAACACTCCATCACCACAGCATTAATTTGCTTGTTCCATCTACGCCGTGTGTGGTGTTCCCTTTCTGGATATCGACAGGCTGGAGTCGAACCGGAATCTCTAAGCCTACCGGGTGTAACACTGTCACCATCATTGCCTTCAATTTCGTTACCACCGTTATTCACAATATTTTGTTTTTTCATTGTCACTCATATGAGGTAGTGATTATCAGGTTGCGCAATTACTAGTGTTTTCATTGTGACACAATCACTCGATATATCTTTAATCCTTTCATTATTATCATTATTATCATCACTGATGTCACTGATATTATTGTTTTTATGTGTAGTAGCAGCAGCAATAATAATAATATTGATAATAATAATAATAATAATAATTATTATTATTATTATTATTATTATTATTAATTAATTAATTAATAATAATAATAAGTATTATTATTATTATTATTATTATTATTATCATTATTATTATTATTATTATTATTACTATTATTATTATTATTATTATTATTATCCTATTGTCTTTGCGCAACTTCTAACGCTGGAGATGTACTACGGTAACAGCTGTTCACTATCACTGAACTAAGGTAACACACCTTATTTTCGAGCACCATCCGGAGTATTCGAGAGGTTCCAGCCAGTGCTGTCTTTTACAAGTGCTCCACCTTTATTGCAGCTCCTATTTGTTCCATGTACTTCTCCAGATTTTTGTTCACTGTTCCCAGGGCTCCGACAAATATTGGTACTACTACTACCTCTTTCATCGACCACAACTGCTTAACCTTCCAAGCTAACCTGTCATATATATCTACTTTTCTTACTTCTTTATCGCATACGTTGTTGTCAGCTGGGAATCATGTATCTATGATCCAGCATATTTTGCTTTCTTTCTCAATTAAGACTACGTGTGGTTTCCTATTCTCTGTTTCATGGTCCACTGAATCATAAAATCACATAGGATCTTTGCAATATCATTTTTGATGATGCCTTCGGGTTTATGTTTTACTAGTTTTTGCTGTCAAGTGCATACTTGTTGCAGGGTATCCAATGGACAATTCTTGCTATATTGTCATGATGTCTCTTATATTCTTTCTGGGTTAGTGGGGTACATTGACTGGTAATATACCATATGGTTTCACAAATTCTGCAATTAACACTTTCTAATGTGTTGTCTATTTTGTATTTGATGTAAGTGGATTTTAATGCATGCTCTTAGGCAGCAAAGATTAGAGCCACCGTTTCAGGTTTTAAATCACTTTTAGTCAATTTTGGCCATTTTTTCTCCGTCTGTCTTATCTTCAACATCTCTATGAAATTGACCATGCATTCTTTTCTTTATCCACCTATTTTCATTTTCATTCATTTTCAAGTTTCATTCATTTTCAAGTTTCATACATTTTCAAGTGTACAGTGCTTTATCTTTGCAATCTTCCATCCTACACAGACCTGACCTTACTTCCAATAATAATAATAATTATTATTATTATTATTATTATTATATCATTATTATTATTATTGAGTGAGAGAGAAGTGCATGCCATCAAAGTGACACTGGGGTAAAATATACGAAGCCCAGTATACCCATCATGACTACCCGTCTGATAAGGCACATGCATCACAACCATGTGGGCGCGACATGGTGATCTCATATCAAGATAAACAGCACATGACCTTGCAGGTGGGGCCCACTTATAATTTTCTTCAGGTCGAGTAACCCATCCCACTCGAAAGGTCCCTGAATAAGGGTTGTTTAAGGATGTTGAACGAAACACCCATGTCTCCAGAGGTGAATTATTAAAACCCCAAAGAATCCCTCTCAACACACGGCTATGATGCTCCCCCACTACTTCTGCTCGTGATCAGAGATGCACATATCGTCAGCCACTAAGGGACATGCTCAACTGGTTAAGGTCAAACAACTGACAAGCAAATCTGTGGTATTGAGCAGAATATTTGCTGTAGCCCATCTTTTATACCAAGACAAAACAATGTACATGATGACACTTCCAATCAGTTAAGATCAGAAGCATCATGAAAGCCACTGCCTGGTACTGCATCAGGGCATTTATTATTATATTATTATTTATTATTATTATTATTATTATATTATTATTATTATTATCATTTTATTATTATTATTATTATTATTATTATTATTATTATTATTTTATTATTATTATTAGTTATTATTATTATATTATTATTATTATATTATTATTATTTAAGGGGTGGTGATGTAACAGAATTGTGTAGGGTGTTACTCAAGTTGCTTACCGGCATTTCTTCTGGTTGCTTACCTTCTTTTGCACAAATCCCAACAAAGTAAACTTTGCTCATTTCAAGTCTTGTTATTGAAGTACTAATCAAGTACTCGTCTCGATGTAATCGACTAAACCTCCCCCTACAATTGTTAGACTAGTTCCAAAAATTGAAACCATTATCAGTTTTATTATTAAGTCCTTTTTCCTCTTTGAAATTTGTTTATTTTCTATTTATTCTATTTTCTGTCCAGATCTTTATTGTTGTTTCGTCTCCAAGAATAAAACACATTTTACCTTATACAATGTGTTCTTCTAGCAGAAAAAGAAGTAGACTTTGCAAATGAGAGGTGCTAACCATTTCCTCTACTGTACGTTGGGGCTTGGAGCCGAAAGACTGAGGCGAAAAACGAGTTCACAAAATTTAACCTAGTTCTCCATCAACTAGAAAATGAATTCCGATTTGCATGAAACCGTTCAAAATTAACCAGATGAACACACTCAATATTACTAATGACATAAGTACAAGTACCGAGCTTTTCTATATAAAATAACTTGCCAAATATTACGACGCTTTAAGTTATGCATGAGATCAAAATAGTTTTTATTCTTCGTTGTTGTCAAACAAGGATATTTATTTAGTAGACATATGTATACACCTCGGTGCAGACAAGTGTAAAAGATTCACGTAGGCAACTCCGTAGAGATATATGCATAAGACTATAAGTTTCTTTTATGGTACCTGGTATTCGACATTAGATCCTTTTATAAAATGAATGATTAATAGAAATAAATCTACACATCAAAGTATTGTTATGTGCATGCGTGTGTGTGTGTGTGTGTGTGTGTGTGTGTCTGGCTGTGTCTGTGTGTTTATCTTTATCTTTTACTTGCTCCGGTAATTAGACTGCGGCCATATGTATGTATATGTATGTATACATATATATATATATATTATATATATATATATATAAGATATATATATATATATATATACATATATATATATATGTGTGTGTGTATATATATATATATAACATATTATATATGGTGTGTGCATACATGTACATATGGATAGATGGATAGACATACAGACAGACATGTATGTCCATATATAGTGACCATTCGATTCTATTTAACATTTGGCGTCTCGTGTATTTCCATGTTTACATGCTCCTGATAATAAAGAAGAAAGTTAAACAACGACTACAAGAAGAAAAAGACAGAAAAGTAAAAAGATCAAAAGGAACCAACCACGACACAAAATAATCTCCATGAATGCCGTCTTAGATAATCCCAATCAGATTAACATGACGCTTGCGGCTATCTACCATTTAGCTAGAAATGATAACACCAATTTTATGACGTGTGGTTATTAATATCTCTATTTGATGTCATATACAATGTCGCTTGTTTCCTCTCTATCGGCTGATCAACGGAAGAGGTGTTCGTGTTTCGCCAATTGTAATCATGATAACCTCTCTTTAACTTGCCATACAAGACATACTTACTTCATTAACAAGTCCAAGTGGTGCTTAATCGACTGCCTGTCTTACAACTATTAAAATCAGGCTACATTTCAAGACACACTGATTAAGTGTTACTTACATAAGCTCCATATAATCTTTACGACTGATTACACATAATCAGTTGTATATATATATATATATATATATATAAATGCATATGTACCTGTATATATAAATATATATATATATAAATATATATATACATATATATATAAACATACATACGTCTGTATATACACTTTTATACATGTACACATACATACATATATATATATATATATATATATGTATATATATATATACATACATACACATATGTATACACACAGACACGCACACACAAATATGCCCATACATATAATATATGAACACATTCGGGAATTCACATGCGCTCACATACACAAACATACACATACACGTATCCATTAGTTCACAAATACATATATGTGAGTTTGCTTTATATTTGTATCTTCAAGATTATCATGATCCAATTAAATGTGATCCGATCTCCTGACTATAAAATCATTTCGATAACGACTAATAATTGAGCTTGTTAAATGCAGGTTTCGTTCGTTACTTTACAGCAGACAGAAGTGCCTTCGCCAAACAACCATTATAGCTTCACTGTAATTACCGCTCATTATTCGTCACTGTGCAACAACGAGAGGACTATCAGAAGATCCGCCCAACGTAGATTTCGATATTTTTTTAGCTATATTAAATCAAACCACTAATAAACAGAGGAGACGTCTTGAAACAGAATTAAATATTCTGTTTTTTCAAGGCAATGGAGTGATTTTTAACACAACTGAGTTGTCAGAGATGCCGTATAAATGCAGGAAGTTCGTTACGTTAGTTACTTTCAACTCTGTACGAAGTGATTTCAAATCGGCTGTTGCCCACTCTGAGATATGTTCCACATGAGATCAATAAAATCAACACTTTCGTATACTGGGGATGATTTGCTCTCCTACGCATATCACACTGCAGTTTTTTTGTTTCAAAAAAGTCCAATGAAATAAACATCTATCTTCTCACTTCACAACTTTTATCTGATCATTTTTATAAATACATGAATACATACATACATACATTGCAAAAAAACTACCGGCGAATCGCATGCCAGAACTTAATGCATGAGATATACAGCATGTGTACACCTCTTCCTCCAACACCATTGTGAAACCAATAACATTATCACTGCAGAACAAGCAGCTGGGAAGAAGGGAGTCTGGGGATGTGCCGAGCAATTGCTAATCAACGAAACTATGATGTCAGAGGTGCGAGAGCATAGGAGGAACCTAGTTTCAATATGGCTAGATTACAAGAAAGCCTTTGAATCTGTTCCCCACTCATGGATGCTAGAAGCGCTTCAACTTGCTAAAGTTCCAGTGAGAATAGCCAAAGCCATAGCTGACCTGACTTCATCGTGGGCCACCATCTTGAAATTAAACACGAGTGACTGTATTATCACCGATAGAATACAGATTCGCAAAGGCATATTGCAAGGAGACAGCCTCTCTGTGATGTTGTTTATATTTTCTGTAAACCCCTTGTCATTCATGTTAAGGAAGTCTGAAGGGTATCTCACTGGTTCACAAGGAAACAGAAATAGCAAAATTACATAATGTTTCTTTGTGGATGATTTATAACTTTATGCAACGAATATAAGAATATGCATGAGATGAAAAAGAGCCTTGACCTAGTTACAACATTCTGAAAGGATGTAGGGTTGGAGTTTGTCAGGATAAAAGTTGCTATATGGTTGTGAAAAGGGGGAAAACTATAAACTAGACTAGTAGCATCTCTGTCAATGATTTGACTGTTCTCTTGTATCTGACGAGGAATGCTACAGGTATCTAGGGGTGGATGAAATACATCTTACAGTGGCACCTGTAACAAAACACGTGCCACTAAAGAATATCATAGCCGAATAAAGTAAATTTGGACATCAAACTCTCTGCATTCAATAAAACAGTGGCCCACAATGTGTTTGCAGTGCCAGTACTCATACCAACATTTGATTGGACACTTAATGAGATCCGAGTCATTGGTGTGAAAACCCGAAAAATACTAACAAACACACATAATTTCCACATAAGCAGTGATGTAGACCGCCTCTGCCTAAAACGTAAAAGGTGACAGAGGCTTAACATCGATCCAAAATGTCTTTGAATGTCGTATCATATCCCTTTGGCAACATCTTTTAGCCACCAAGTGTCAAAGTGCATCCCTTGACCAACTTTGTATACATGAAGCTGATAACATCATAAGACTTGGAAGGCAGCTCCTTCAGCAACACTGTTTGATAACCTAGAATACATGCCCAAAGCATTCGCACGACTCTACTGCAACGTATCATCAGATGAACGGATGAGCCTATATGAGCAGAAGACTATGCATGGAGTTAGTAGAAAACTCCATGATGATAGTAACATCGTTCATCAAATCAGTTTATCATGGACGAATAGCCAGAATATTACCTCCCACTTTGAAGGGTATGCGTTTGCAATCCAGGAACACGAAATATCAACCAAGTACCTAATGCACAAAAGGGATAGAGATGCAGGAAAAGTTGTTAAATGTGACAATCGATGTAGACTTTGTGGAGTTCACGCTGAAGATATCTACCACATCATAAGCAGTTGTCCGAAAATGTCATCACGGTATTAGGCTGCAGGTAGTAGGCCCGCTACACATGCAAGATTCCAGGAAGTCCAACAAGATCTCTGATAAAGAGAAAATAATTAATAAATATTACTATTTTTTATG
>NC_043007.1:68277973-68297973 GCF_006345805.1 Octopus sinensis | reverse complement strand
CTTTCTCTCCGTCGTAACTAGAACAAAGAAGACGCGTTCTTGTTTGTCTCCTGTCCAAGCTTGATTTACGCGGCGTTCGCCACCACAATCTCGTTTAGGCTTAACAGCCCTTCTTGTTTGTTTTGATTGTCCTGTTTGTGTTACCAATTTTGACACTCCGCAAAATCTCAAATTTTATTTAATTTGCTTTGAGGGAGACACTGTTTATCGAAAGCGAATATTGCTCTTAAATGCTCGAAATACGAAACTAGAAAAACAGAAAACAACCGATGAAGGTCGTTGTCTGTTTTGTTTACCATTTGTGTCTTTCGTTGTTCGAAAGAATTGTTCATGTTCTAGGTGCTCTTGTTTCGTATATTTTGTACACATTTCATGACGTCCTGTGCCTATATATATATATATATATAGATAGATAGATAGATAGATAGATAGATAGATATATAGATAGATAGATAGATAGATAGATAGATAGATAGATAGATAGATAGATAGATAGATAGAAAGATATGAACCGCGAGGTGGGAAGATAGATTCACAACTATGACCAAAAATTAACAAGTATGCAGGATAGTAACAAACGTTGACATATATAGTTAAGATATATATGTACCTGTGAAAATGGATCTGATATATTAGGTAAGGTTATACAAAAGGCTCTGAGTTTCATTTATCAATGACATGTGAATTACATATACAAATACTTTCAACATTAATGGACATGTGCTAATAAGAATAGGTGAAGGCGTGTGCACGTGGGAAGAAATATATATATATTTATATATATAAACATGCTTACGTATATACATATGTATTTATGCTTATATACGCATATATACCTAGATATATATGTAACAAGAAAAATTACAACAGCGGAGAACAAGTTTCCACCAAAGTGTTGTTAATTTCACGTTTTCGCGATTGAAAAGTTAAAGGAAAAAAACAAATGGGTCCGTGAGGTTTCGGATATATAGTTCTTCATCAAAATATATGAAGTAAAAAAGAGAAAGATGGTGGAAAGGAGGAAAGATATATACATATATATATATATATATATATATATATATAGAACCGAATATCAGGAAAGTGAAATATCTATGATGGTACATACATTTTCTTGTTTTTCTAAACAACGACATCCGGTATATTATGTTTACACTTGGTAGATGTTGTTCTCTTCACTTTTCATTATTTGGCTAATATAATACTTTTGCTACAGTTGGTTAGCAATTGTTGCTGGAAAGATATGCAACATTGAAAAGCTGTCCGTACTATTCTCAGGCATCCACCTCCTTCATCTTTTCTGAGGTAAGGCCTGTTTTCATAGCTATTTCTGAGCACGTTACCACTTGATGTCATGATCAAAACGCTATCAGTGTCTATGGAGTGTATTTCTTCTACAAATCACTCAAGTATACCAAATGCTGGTTTCAGCTCTGCTACTGTTAATGCATTGTGGAATATTCTTTTTTGTCAGAGAAGAGTTCCAATAACCATATTTTTCTTAAGTCTAATGTAAAGTTCTTGGGCCTTTATAACTTTATTCACAGAACTTTGTATGATACGTTTTCAACCATGCCTAGGTATTTGTAGCAATTTTTGTGTATAACAGGAGTCAAAGTCAAACAGTTGATGTACAGGTTTGGGGTCTGAGAGACTGGTTTTCCCCGTACACCAATTAACGACGTACATTTCGTTTAGTCTAATTTCATTCCTATGTAAATTGAAAATATAACTCACTCGAGCTGATTTTACAAGTGTAAACATTTTTAGCATAGATCATCAAGTCATTCACAAAGAAATTATAGATTACATTTTTTCTACAGCAGTTGTAAACCCTCGCATTGGACATTTGTAATTGAAATAGTAGCAGATCTAATGCTAAGATAAACAAAATTACATGGAGGTAGTCTTTCTGTAATTTTTTCTTTCAAATTTAGCATTAAATTTGTTCTACACAAAAATCCCTCCTTTTGAAAAATTTATAAAAGCAGAGACGGTCTCTCTGATCTAAGTATAAGTATGAGGATTATTGCTTAAGTATCTATGAGCCTCTCAATGGCAACAACATATACTCGTATAGATAGCGTGGTGACTTAGGCAGTTACAAATAGAAATAGAGTTGAACATTTTCCTATAATTAAACCATACTGTCGCAAGGCTTCTATGCTGTTTTCTTACATCTGACAGCGCAGCTTTGTTTATCAAACATTGTTCGGCACATTTTGACACTCCTTCCCTCAACCTGCTAGCTCATGAGTCACCGTGTAGTAGGACTCACAATGATCCTGGAGGAATTTGTTGAATCAGCTTATGTAAATACTGTACATATGGGCCTATGGTTTTCTGTCAACTCAGAAGTTTCATCTTAGGCTGCAAGATTCGTCTACGCTACAGCAAGGCAATTTAGTAGTTCAATCTAACCTTCAATAGTTCAGGGTCTCTGTAGAAAGTCAGCTTCTCATACTAGTAATCAGCTATTACGTCTCTCTCAGGTTACATTCCATTGTGCAGTTTGCCTACAACTATATAGAAAGTTGTAGGATGGATTGTTTATCTTTTACTGTCGATGTTAGTACAGTATTCTTTCCTAAATAAATTTAGCCATCATGCATTCTGGCTGAAATAACACTTTTCATTCCAAATCTTAGACCAGAATGGTTCAAAACCTTTTTTCAGAAGAGGGCTTTTTAACGGTATTGTTTCCCTTCCGCATCACCTTGCATAACGCCTTTGTCCTGAAAGCAAACTTCTAATTCATACTGGCTCTCGCGAAGTTGTATAATGTAACTTAACTTCTCCTTCATCATCCCGAGATCGTGCTTAAAAGTAATTAGATTTCCGCTCAGAGCTTGACGTGAACTATCACAGAAGAATTCTATTATTTTTTGCATAAGATGTAATTGGTGAGGTGTGGTCTCGTCATTCCTTTCAATTCTTTTATCGTGGTTAAACATCTTATATGGTGTACGTTTTATGGATGTATATATGCTATATGTATACGTGTGTATGTATGTATGTTTGTGTGTGTGTGTGTGTGTTATGAAAAATCATGTGCTAGTGTGTGCATCATGAGCAGAATATAAATCAGGGTATTCTCACACGAAAACAATATGGCATATACTTCATAAATTTCGAGACTATTATTACTTTAGATGTTTGCATTCTTATTTCATCAACCGGACCACTAAGAGAAACATAGTTTACGTAGAGTGCCTTACGTAACAGGCGTTCAATGCTAGAATTCGTGCAGCATTTTACTGTGCAACACTGATCGTTTTTTAAGTGGAATTAATCTAAAAATATTATCCACTAATAGATATTCATTGTGTTTAATCAATGATTATATATATATATATCGTGAAATGGCGTAGAATTTCGTTTCACGTCTTCGAAGTGGTTTCTGATGCGACACAACTCCCTATATGTGTCTGATATTAAATTTTAACGTTATTTTTCTGATTCATATGTTCAAAAAGTATAAATGTTACGCAGTATCATTTCAGTAACTTGAAGCAAATGTGTTATATTTTTTCAAAGACACAACTACATTTGTCACAACCATGTTTATGAATAAAGAGTATAAAGATTAACTCACTCTTTTGAACTAAATCAGTAAAAAAAAAAACTGTTTCTTTTTTTATTTTATTTTTATTTTTGCTTCCTTGTATATTTATTTCATTTATATTTGTTATTTATATTTCACATGAAAACAGCGAAAATAAGCTTTATACGAAATGCGCAATAACTGTAGAGCTCATACTGGAATATATTTAGTGGACAGAGGAGCAGAGGAAATATAATATGCATGTATAGAAATAGCTACACATATACACGTGTGCAAAAAATACGTATGTTGGTATGTGTATATATGTGTATCTATGGACGATTTTAAGTTTTATTATCTAATAATATATACATATATATATACATACACACACACACATATATATATCTATGTATGTGTTTGTGCTTCGTATATATGTCAATGTGGTTTATGAATTTGCATATATATATATATATATATATATATATATATATATATATATATATTTACATATATGCATAAATATATATATATATTTGTCTATATATGTATACATATACATATATACAATACACATATATACATACGCACACATATAGATTACAAATATGTATATGCTGATACAACCTCATATATGTATATGTAGGTATCTTTGTGTGTGTTGTGCGTGCATGCGTGTGTGTATGTGCGTATGTGTGTGTGTGTGTGTGTGTGTGTGTGTGTGTGTGTGTGTGGTGTGTGTGTGTGTGTACATATTATAGAGGTAACCTACTTTACACACAAAAAAGTCTCTAATGTGCGATAGCAGAACTCTTAACGTTTTCGATCGTTAAAATGGTACAAAAACAAACGTCTTTACTTTTCCTTTCATTCATCATTTCAGTTTCAAAGCTTTCCCCGAGGTCTTGTACAACGGATTCAAGTCCTATAAACTAAAAACATCGCAATTTTTGGATATTAGATAGTAGAGGATTTATAGACTATATAAGGTATCTCACTGATGTATTTTATCCATAAAGCATTTTAGGAAACGTTGTGTATTATATATATATATATATATATATATATATTATATATATATATATATATATATATAGTATTATATATATAGTGTTATGTATATTTATAGTATTTGATATATATATATATATATATAATATATAATATATATAATATATATATATATGCATACACAAACACAGACATTCATATAATACATACACACACACACGCACACATATATGTAAATATATATATATATATATATATATATATGATATATATATATGTATGTATATATATGTTATAAATATATATGTATATGTGTATGTATGGATTGATAAATATAGCTATATACATATAAACGTACAGATAGATAAATAGACAGACAGACAGACAGAGATATATATATATAGATAGATAGATAGATAGATAGATAGATAGATAGATAGATAGATAGATAGATAGATAGATAGATAGATAGATAGATAGATAGATAGATAGATAGATAGATAGATAGATAGATAGATAGATAGATAGATAGATAGATTGAAAGAGAGAGAGATACTTACATAAGTGTGCGTTGTTGTGAATGTACGCTCACTATACTTGTCTGCGTATTCATGCACTTTTTATATGCTATATCAATTCCGTAAGCCCGAGAAAGCTCATAAGCCTTGTCCAGATATTGCGTTTAACATCAATACCCAACTGAATAATGGTTGTCCTTTGTTCTATTTGCATGAAGGTTCGGCAATTAAAGACTGTTTACCACTCTTGAACATTTTAGTTGAGTTTTGTATATGTCCCTTCTGTTTGTCTTTTATAAATTAAAATTTTTATCAACTTCGTGTTTCATCTCATGTACAGATTCACATGATGTGTCCAAACTATTTAATGCCTTAACATTTTCCTCGCTTATGCATATATAGGTAGATAAATAGGTAGATTTACATAAATACCTACATATACACACATACATATATCTGTATCTATATATATAAACACACACTCGCACACACACACACACACATATGCTTTCGGTGTGAATGTGTAAAGGTAACACACTTAGTCGCGTTAACAAAGGGATGTGTGTTCGAGTCACACGCAGATAGGAAAGCCTTCTTTTTTCTGTCGAGGACTTATATGCCTCGTTGTTAGACTATTTTCCTTAGTCATTGAACGGTGATCACCATAAGCTTTAAGCTTATATAAAAATACCATTATATAATATATATATATATATATATTATATATATATACAATGTAGGGAGAAAGGAAGGCAAAACCTGTACCTCCTTTGAGGAACGTCGAAAGAGATTGGATGAAGGAAGATATCTATCCTCAGATCGGCCACGTTCCCTCAAAGGTTCAAGAGTGGATACCCTTCAAATTTCATTTAATAACGAAGTGATGGTGTTAAATTGAACAACTGATTAAGTGTTCTATTCTAAAATAGAAACGGTTATACTCAATGTCATTCTTTGAGGCTGCCGTCTACCATTGTTTTCTCAGAAGTTTTTGGTGCTTATAAAATATACGTTACAAATTTCCAAACAAAGTACGAAACAAGAAGAAAATGGTACCACATTTCAAACAGCATAAAATAAAGAATACTTGTACCGACTTCGGAATGACTTCACGAAGTCTTACATTTCAAAGACCCATAGCCTTTAAGTCCTCGAATTGTCTACCATAACCCTAGAGATCCTCGCGGAAGATCTGGGGACGTTCAGCTTCGAATAATACAGTGAGGAAATTGAATAAATGCGTTATCAGGATCATGGGGTACCCTGATTAACGCAAGTTAACGCTTGATTTTTATATAAATACCTTGTTTTAGTTATTGTGTTTTATCGTACATTTCTTTTATTCTCTGTAAATATTTGTACTATATGAATCATTAATCCTTCCAGTTATATATATTTCTTTACTACCCACAAATGACTAAACACAGACAGACAAAGGGATTAAATCGATTACATCGACCCCAGTGCGTAACTGGCACTTAATTTATCGACCCTGAATGGATGAAAGGCAAAGTCGACCTCGGCGGAATTTGAACTCGAAACGTAACGATAGACGAAATGCAGCTACGCATTTCGCTCGCCGTGCTAACGTTTCCTCGGCGGAATTTGAACTCAGAACGTAGCATCAGACGAAATATCACTAAGCATTTCGCCCGGCGTGCTAACATTTCGGCCAGCTCACCGCCCTTAATCCTTCCAGTTTTATGTTGTACAACATCTTTCATCTTTCACCTTGTGTTTGTATAAATTATACTTTTAAACCCATACGTCTTTGTAAGTTCATTGTTTAATGTACTTTGTATATTTCTATATCCCTTCGAGCATCTGTTGCTAATGAAGAAAATATTTTTGTTACTATTATTACTGAGTAATAAAGTCGGGGGCAAAATACCCAACTGCATTTAGTTACATTTCTTTATATTCCGTGTTCAAATTCTGTCGAGTTTAACTTTTCCATTTTAGACTTTATTTTATATATACAAAGTAATTAAGAATCAAGTACAAGGAGCTCTTTTCCTGATATACTCTCCCCAAAATTGAACGGCCTCGTGCCAATGTTGGCAATGCTATTATCAATAGGTACGCCTGTTACGTGAAAGCATTATTCTTATTAATGAAAGTTACATGTAGATATTTTATCTCTGTTCCCCGTTGAAGTAAAGGCGTTATAATTTGTGGCATCTACCATTATATATACAGACAGACACATATATCTACAAGTGTGTGTGTGTGTGTGTGTGTGTGTGTGTGTGTGTGTGTGTGATTGTACGTATATATACATAAATATTCGTATGTGTGTATGTCTGTGTTTGTGCGTATGTATTTATTCGTGTGTAAAGAATACCGTAAATTATTACGTATAATTATTCCTCATCCTTTCACTGAAACTTTATCATCAATTCCTGTTTCTTTCAACACGTCATATCATGCTACAAGTGACACAGTGCATCGTTCGGGGAATAACTATTTAATATAATCTAGAAATTGTGTAAGCTTTACTGGATTATAAAAGCTCCAGAAAGGTTTTTAACAGATAGACCATAAATATCGTATGATGGCGATACAACAGGTTGAAGTAGCGAAGGAATTTTTGAAATAAAATTGGGAAATGCTTATAACCTAACGCACCTTTTATCCAATCAGTTTATCCCTATAAACGTGAATAGTCACTCTCTCGACAATTAACTTCAGCGCCTTAAAATCAAGTTGAAAGAACATTGCGGCACTAAAGAGAGATACGTTAGTCCTATATCTAACTAATTATTGGCTTATGGCAGAGTGTGTGAATGTAAATCGAAAACAAGCTGATTTTACTGCCTGGTAACGATTCTCAACTTAAGAGATTTACGTCAATTCACTTCACTTATTGCGTTAATACATTTGTGAAAACATCAACATCACACAAATTCATTGTCTTTCTCTATAGATAAACAATCTTGCACCCTTACAAGTGAAAACAATTATATTCCTGATAGATGAGTCCAGTTGATTAAAAGTTGGATTAAAAGTAACACATCAAACTGATACAGTCTCTGTTTACTTGTTAATATTCTCTGCTATTAATTTCCCTTCAATGCCCTTCAGTTGATATCAAAATATTATTATGTATCGTTTTTAACTTGGATATAACATTATTATCGTGGAATAATAGTAAGATCATGAGTATGTAGTATATTTTGAACGGGCGAAGCGTTTGAGTGCTTTAGATGCAAATGTGTGTTGCCTATTGTATATATGAGATAGTGACAGAGAACAAACGAAGAAAACACATAAAACACTCAACATATTTCGTATTTTATTTCAGCTTGACACAGCACCACATTACTAAAGTTTCTTCCAAGTCTTCGAACTCTTGACTAGGTGAGTACGTTCCACGCGCCACGAAACTTTAAGTAATGTGGAGCTGAGTTTAGGCACACTACTGACAAATACCATCAGGATGAACCTGTTCAGCCCAGTGTTCTAGCTTTGCTTTGCTCATGGGGCAGTTATCTACTCCGTCAGAATATATATAAATGCGATATTACGCAGCTATAAGTGGTTTAACTCTTAGTTCTAGCAATATATCTTCTTCCAGCACATAGTCACAATCAGTGACGACCAAATTTTACCTGTACGATTTATATTGCGCCCAGCTATCCACATTAAGTACCCTATCTATATGTGTATGTATACGTATTCAAGTGGTATACAAATTAAAAACTGTAAAAATTAAATAACATCTAATATTTTATATATTTTATATGGTGTGTGTATGTGCAAATATACAGCATATTGATGTTGTCAAAATGCCAACGTGAGGGAAATAACCAATGCTATGTTTTTTGGGTGAATACTTAGATTTAACCATCAGTCACTTTTGCCTTTGTGACCTTTCTTACCATAAGAAATCTCGTTTGACATCTAATTTGTATTCAACCTCAAAAAGAGCTAAATATCAGTAATATTCAAACTTCGTTTGAATTTCATTTACACGAAACCATAGGTGTCGCACTAAGAGCATTTAAATATTAAGAGAAAGTATTCATCCCAAATTTAGTGTTGATTACTCTTTTTCTAATTTGTTATTTATATGCCTGTGTGTGAATGTGTGTGTCATTCAAAATGTGACCGCGTGTGTACCGTTGGTGATTTTTTCCCTCCGTCTTCCTTTCTTTGGATCTTTCCTTTTCCTATGTTTCTGACGAAGAGCTCCGCTCGAAACGTTTAACCCGCCTTTCCTTCTTTCCTGAGCGTCCAATAATATTATACTTGTTCCACGTCCTCGCGTTGTTGTGTTTTCATTTTTGGATTAACTATATATATATATACATTCACACACAGGCGTATATATATATATATATATATATGTTAATAAAATAGAATATATGCATATATATAAACATATATGTACGTACCTACCTCTACATGTACATATACACGCATATATGTGTACAGGACACCAAAAAGACGTCGAACACATAGAGAGACGAAACACATAGACACAAACCAAGGAACAAGACAAGCAAAAAAAAAAAGGGAGAGATACAGGACAATAAGCACAACGAAAAATCCCCTTCTTCAGTCGCTAAGATTTCATCTACTAAACGTTTAATGGAGAAATTGTACAAAATGTATAAATTGAGATTGAGTAAAGCCCCGACACAGTTTCGATTACCTGTTGTTATACTTAGATTTACTGCAGGAACGTCGTAGTTGCGTTTGAAGTTTCTGTATTAATAAAATAAGAGGTGGACTGTGTAATAGACTTTATTGGTTCAACACATACTTCGACCCCTTCTGGGTCTCTTCATGTATACCAATAAAAAGTCTCACTAGAGATTTCTTGAGTCGGTTTACGTACCCGCTATATGTCCATCAAATTCGAGAATATATATTATATGTGCGCGCGTGTATATATATATATATATATATATATATTATATATATATATATACATTTGTGTGCGTCTGTATGTGAGTGTGTGTGTGCTTGTGTGCCTGTATATGTGTGTGTGGGTGTGGTGTATGTGTGTGTGCTTGTGTGAGGTCCTTCGTTGAATAACTAAGATGACCATTATACAATGAAGTAGTCAATACATGTGACTGTGGAAAGTTTAACTATTTCTATTTGAATCATGATTTCAGTGTTAGTATATGATATAGCTGCATTGTGTTTACATTTCTGATGTGTAATTCGTGTGTAACGCCTTGTGGATTATGACATAGGAAGCGTCATACTTATTCCGTTGAGTGAATTATAATGTGTAAATCGATGATTTCGTTGCTGTTGTCGTTATTGTTGTTGATGATGATGATGCTATTGTTGTTGAATTATATGAAACTTGATTATGTTTCTTGGTGAAATGGTCCCTCCAGTGATTTGAAGTTTGTAAAGAATTTTCCAATGTACATTGGTGTAATTGAGTGTGTGTGTGTGTGTGTGTTATGCATATGCATGTGTGTGTATGTGTGTGTGTGTATGTGTGTGTATGTGTGTGTGTGTGTGTGTGTGTGTGTGTGTGTGTGTGTGTGTGTGTGAGTGCTTATATTTTAAGGATAATGGACAAATGGTTAGAGAAAAGTTGGAAGTTGTTTGGCATGTTGTTGCGATAACTAGGTGTGTGGAACAGATGATGATGTTTGCAGAAAGGATGCTGCTGGCCTTATGACATGTGTGTATTAATGCGAGTTGTTCACCATATAAACTGAACTTAGTTGCTATGATATTGCGACACTATGTGTGTTATCTGTATTTTTAGAGAACCAACAAGTTTCTATCGCATAATTAATAAAGAAAACAAATATTTCAGATTAAAAATGATGAACTTTCAAAATGTAAGATTGAGGTATTGAATGTGCCATTGGATACCGGAAATAAACGACGCTATAATTCATAAACTACGCTACGAAATAAATTTATGTGTGTATGTGCGCACGTGTGTTCGAGTGTGTGTGTGCCTTTGTCTTTGTATGTGTGTGCATGCGTACGTGTGTGTGCGTGTGTGTGCGTGAGCGGGCGTACATGTAACGCAAACTCAGATTGATCGCGTCAACGATGACGCCATTCTGAGGTTGAAATCTTCAAACAAATGAGACAGCTCATTAAATCAGGTTATCCTCGATAGACATTCGAAAATATAGACGGTCCGATTACCACAGGAATGCCTTTGAGCATTGGTCTGCTCAGTCAGGGCTAGCCTGAAGTATAATAATCATAATTTGGTTTAATAGAGGCTTACATCCAAAATTTATTGTACAAAGCGTACAACGCCTTTTACATTTTGTCTGCTGGGGCCGCGAGAAATATTTCTAAATATATTGTGAGTGGATTTCGTGGACGGAAGCTGGAAGAAGTTAATCATGTATTAAGTGTACAATTAATCGAGGCTTGCATCAAAATTTATTATACAAGTGAGAGTAAAGTTAGTAATTGAACCCGCGACGGTATCTTGGCTTGGAGAAAGCTACCTCCTTCTCAGTCACTACAAACACAGAACGATTCGCACAAATGATTTTCAACAACTGAAAGTAAGATTTGTTAGTTTTGGGTTCTTCTTCTTCTTATTATTATTATTATTATCATTATTATTATTATTATTATTATTATTATTATTATTATTATTATTATTATCATTATTATCATCATCATCATCATCATCATCATCATCATCATCATCATCACCATCATCATCATCATCATCATCATCATCATTATTATTATTATTATTATTATTATTATTATTATTATTATTATCTGTGAAACAATTATCAAACAACTGGATTGCACTTTAAAATATCCATTTTCATTCCAAATTTATCATTTTACCTCCAAGGGTTTATTGCATATGTATGTAGGTTGATACTTACACGTAAATATTTTAGTTTGTGTGTTTGTGTTATGTATATGTATGCGTGTGTGGTTGATAAGTGACATGTACGAAACTTGCAGCCCTTGAATCTCTTTTGTAAACTTTCCACTGATTCAAATTTTTAAAAATTGCATTTACATACACACGCGTTCACACGCGCAAACTCACGATCATACGTATGTATGCGCGTGCATATGTATATATGAACTCATGTAAAGAGTTCTGTTTCTCCTGTTTATTTTACCAATCCTACTTACGTGTGTACTTACGTATACACACCCACACACACACACACACACATACACATCTGTAGATACTTACATTCTTATATACGTGTGTGTACGCGCACATGTGCGTGTGTGTGCGTGAGTGTGTGTTTGTACGTGTTGATATATATATTTATATGCATGCACACACACACGTACGTGCACACACACACACACTCGCTCACGTATGCACACACACACATACACGCACACACACATATATATATATATATATACCTGTACATTTCTGTTTTACCATGTGTTTGCCTGTATATCTGCGTTTGCGTGTGTGTGTAGTGTACGTGCGTATGAGTGTGATGTGTGTGTATGTGATGTATGTGCGCGTGTGTGCATATGTGCGCGCATGTGTGGTGTGTGTGTGTGTGTGTGTGTGTATGATTGTGAATTTGTCTATTTTCATTTGAGATCATTTCTCTATCTTCACTCCTCTCTCCATTTCTCTCTCTGTCCTTATCTCCCTCTCTCTCTCTTCTCTCTCTTCTCTCTCTCTCTCTCTCTCTCTTTCCCTCTCTCTGAAGCTAGTAAAATCTATATAAAAACCATTCCTCAATATCACGAACTCATCGATATAATATATTTTTGCCAAGAGATATTCATATCAACTTCCGGTAACGTGTAAGTAGCTTTAAAATAAAAAAGTATTAACTACTCTACCCTATCTATAAATAGGAATTTGAAGAAAATTTTGACGAATGTTAAAACACTAACAACAACATACACGTCATCAATGAGGACTAAGCTACAGTATCACCACTACAACTATGATAAATAATAATAATAATAATAATAATAATAACAATAACAATAACAATAATAATAACAACAATAATAATAATAATAATAATAATAATAATAATAAGTAGTAGTAGTAGTAGTAGTAGTAGTAGTAGTAGTATCGGTAGTCGTAAGTCGGAGAGCTGGCAGTATCGTTGACATGCTGAGGAAAAGTGCTAAGCACTATTTCTTAACTTTACGTTCTGTGTTCAAAATCCGCCGAGTTCGATTTTTCTCCATCCCTTTGATCATAGGTAGAATAAAGTATTAGTTGAGCACTGAGGTCGATGTACTTGACTAACCCCTTCCCACAAAATTCCAGTCCTGTAGGAAGAATTTATTATTCGTAGCTGACGTTTATAAGTTTGTTGAGGGGACTTGGTCAAAGAGTGTGTATTAAAAGTGAAACAGTCACACCACGGACTGTCATTTTACCCATTTTGAAAACATACGAAATTCATTGTATTTATTTCCGATGATTTTGTAACCGTCAGCTACGAACTGTAAAATATTTTCGTGGATGTTCTGCGCCCTACTCGCTGACAGAATTCTAAGGCGTTTACATTATTTGTCACTTCATAAGGAAGTGAAATAGCAGAATCGTTAAAACGTCTAAGAGGAAAAACTATTCCGAATCCCGCCGAGATCAACTTTAACTTTTAAACTATGTCAATATAATAAAGGACCAATCACGTACTGGGGTCGACGGTTACGATTGACACTCCCCTTACCCATAAAACTTCAGGATTTTGCTTAAATTAGAAACCGTTACCGTATTTTATCGGCATACAAGTTGAATTTCCAGACCAGAGTTTATAGCCAAACGGAAGGTAGTTCGACTTATACTCCAAGACGATTTCATAGGACCCCAAAAGATCAATGTAAAATGCAGTAAGATTTAGAAGATAGCGAAGATGTTTGAATGTTTTACGCTACATGTTTATACCACGTGCTACGTCGACTCGTATGCCGGAACATATGATATTTGCTTCGTTACAGAAAATAAAACTGTTGAAAGAAATGAAACTCTTTCTGTCCTAAGTTCAAATCACGCTGATGTCAAGTTTGTCTTTCATCTTTTCGGGGTCGATATAATGAAGTACTCGCCAAGTACTGGGATCGGTATCAACTAACACACCTTCCTCGAAATTTCAGGCGTTGTGCCAATATTTGGAACCATTATTACTATGGTCATCAAAGAAAAAAGATTAACAAGGAATCATCATCAACATTATATTGCTGAGCAAGTTATTAACCCTACATCAGACAAGGCCTCATATTTAGAGGGCATACAAAACGTTCCCCACTTTCGTAAGACAGAGCTATAACATTCTCTTTGTCCAGTTCCATACCCTATGACTCTTCTCCAAACAATGCTTTTTTTCTGCTTAGACCAGACATTTGCAAAACCATGTGTGCTATGATGTGACTGTCTTTATAGTTGTTGAGTCTTTAAAATGGGCTCATTGAGTTCTAAAAGCACAATTACAGCATTATATTTCTTTTCGTTTCAAAATAATAGCGTTTTGTTTCACAACGCTTTTACTGTTTTGGGTGTGTTTGCTTTATTTGTGTGTGGAGGGGGGGTTCTTTTTTGTGCGTGTCATATTTTTCTTTGTATCTGTCAAAACATTTAACATGAACGTGGCATTTCTCGCCGTTGAATATTAATAGGGAAAAAATTAACAAATAGTAAGTAATTATATTTTTCGACGAAATGGGCAAAAAATTAACGAGCGACAACTACTTACCTTTCTTTCAATAAAATCGAGCAACCTGCCACAAAGAAAAGGTCAATCAATTTTGAAAGAGAAAATAATAATCACGAAAGAATAAACCAGAAACAAAAGCTTTGAGCGGCATATCTTATCACGACGCAATCTTATAATGAGGATGAAGATGGTGATAATGATGATGATGGTGATGTTAGTGATGATCTTTTCTTTAGTTTTTGTTTTTAATCCCTATTTATTCAGGATAATAATAATGATTTCTTTATCAACTACTAAAGGGGTTATAGAAAGAGTAAAAACACTACTGGCTGATACAGTGCAATATGATATGATAATGGGTTACATGAAGGCATGTAAAGAATGAAATAACAAAAGAAAAACGAAACAAAAACTCGAACAAGAAAATTATCCTAAAAGGGTAAGACTTCAATGGGCTGATCGTAGAAGCCCCAAAGAACCAGTCACTCTGATTGCAGGGGCAAGTGCCCACTTTTTATTCTCCTCATTCAACCTATACACGCATGCTGAGAGTAGATCTGTTCGCTTGGACCATTTTTGTTAATCTGATCCAAATTCGACAAATTTGCGTTAGGGCAGCAGTTCTCTCTTCAATCTCACTTTCCTTTCCAAGTGGAACTCGTAAAAGTTGACGGTTTGGTCAAATAGTCTTTTCAATCTGGTCTACTACACACCCTCTTTCGCTAAGTAAGCATTCCCCTGTCTGAGTACAGCCGTGTTTGACAAGAGATGAGAAAAAAGGTCACTTTATATTCCTAAACATAGTTCCTCCTTCAGGCAAGGTGTGAATATTTTCACAAGCAGTTCCTTATATAGTCCTTTTATATTTGAAAAAAAATTTATGTGAACGGAATTCTATTGCTTAATGTAGTTATTGTCTGTGATGTTTGGATTTTACTGAATATGGTTGATTAGTTCTTTATTGTTTGTATTTATGGCTGCGCAGTACATGATTTCTTCTCTCCTTTCTTTAGTGTGTGTCGAGGCATGTGTCCTGATTGTTAGTGTCTGTGTTAGAGGTATTCTTCTATCTATTTGTTTCTGATTGTGCTTGTGATGATGGTGCCAGTGATAGCAGTACTGATAGTTGTGCGAATGATGGTTTTGATAGCGCTGGTATAACTGTTTGGGAGCTGGTGTTGGTGAGTCGTTGCTTGAAGGCAACGTATCTCTCAGTTTTTTTTTGGATTAGCGTACTTTTGTTTCATTTTTTCTTTACTTTTGTTACCATTTGTCACTTGGGGTTCTCCTCTTCGCGTTCATTACTTTATAGCCTTGTGTAGTGGCAATCGGAGAAGGGCATGCTTTGGGAAGGTTGGTGGTGTTGTTTTATTACTGCTATTTTGTAATTTTTCTATTGCTGTTGTTGTTGCCACTGGGGTCTGCGGTATTGCTGTCCTTGATGTTGGTTTCTTTTCTGTTGTTTTAGTTGTTGTTGCTGCTGTTGCTGCGGTAGATGTTGTTGTGGCCATCTGCCGCTATTGACGCTGCTGCTGTTTTTGCTGTGCGTGTTGATGGTATTGGCATAAGTGGTGGTCTTCCTTCTTTCCATTACTATGGAGTGAAAGCTTTGAGGGGATTTATGCCACCACATAAGTGACAACTCACCCTTCGACACTCAGTGGCATCGTATAGTTTTGTGACGTATGGCAGATGAATCATGTCGAACATGATCCCTTAGTGATCACTGTGGATCCATAGCTCCATCCTTTTGCCCGAACATTCTGTTTTTGCAGTCTCTGTATCTCCAGAATCATGGTTTTTATTTTCTATATCGAAGAAGAAAGCTACTACCAACCAGCTGATGTATATTTCTGGCGGCATGTTAACAAACTTTATTTTGACTATTCTGCGACCAATGTAGGTTAGGATGAGAACCAGTTCGTCACACTTTCCTCTGTGCTTCCTCTGTGGGGTGTCTCAACTCAACTGAGTTGAATCTTTTTCTAATGCCTTATGTTTTGCTTCCTCCGATTGATATGAAGCATTTTTCAGTCTGCTGGTGTGCAACACGTTCTATTTTGCTACTTTTTGTGACTATAGTTTTAGATACGACTGTTCTAAGGCTGGTTTGTTACTGGATGTATTCTGTGGTTTTGAGTTCCACATTTCTGCCTCATTTCATGAGGGTATTTCTGCAGTTTTTAAAATCATTCAAATTGATAAAAATTGTTTCCATTATTTGGCGTTTCACGCCATCGAATACGCCAACACTTGATTTGCAAGTTTTGCTTTCATTTTGTATGAGTGTGTGTGTGTTGTGTGTGTGTGTGTGTGTGTGTGTGTGTGTGTGTGTGTGTGTGTGTGTGTTAGTGTTAATGATGTTGGTGGCAGTAGATGTATAACTTGTCGATGTATTGAATGGATAAATAGGTTTGTGTTTATTTGTTATACGGTCCCATTTTTGTTGTTGTTGTTTTGCTACTGCTGTCGCTGCTTTTGTTGTTTTCTCATTACTACTACTACTACTACTACTACTACTACTACTACTACTACTACTACTGTCGCTACTTTTGTTCTTGTAGTTGTTGTTGAGGCTTTCGTTGTTACTGCTGCTGCTGTTGCTGCTGCTGTTGCTACTGCTCTTGTTGTTGTTGCTACTGTTGTTTCTATTGTTACTGCAGTTACCATTTTAAATTATGTATGAAACATTGTCTGAAAAGTTTTATAGGAGAAGCTGAGTGCGAAGGAGCAATTTATCAAAATATCTACCGTCTTCCTTTCTTCTTGGTTCGGTGATGAAAACAACGCCATTTTGATATTGCTTTTTATGTTTCGAAAGAAGACATTTTTGTCTTTTAAAATATAACCCCCAAGGCAAGCAACAAAATCATCTAATAAAGGCCTTATAGCTCTGGTCAGCTAAAAGAAAACGTAGAACAATACTATTCACAAAAACATACTAACAAGAAAAATAATGTGTAAACTGACGGAAATTCCGAATTACGTACAGTTTTCGTGATAAATAACAACTAAAACAACATCAACAACAATATATTTGGCACCAAAGTAGTACTTTTGAGGGGTTTAGTCAATAACATCATTCTTTGTACTTACTTGATAATTGATTTATCGAATGCGAAAGGATGACACGCAAAGAGGAGCTTGGTGAAACTTAATCTCAGAACGTAGTCAGTCGGAAAAAATGCTACTAGGCCTTTCGTTGGGTGGTTATTGGTTGGTTGGCTGGTTGGTTGGTTGGATGGTTGGCTGGCTGGCTGGTTGGTTGCTTGCTTGGTTGCTTGGGTGGTTGGCTGGCTGGCTTGTTGTTTAGTTGGTTAAAGTCCCCGGCACGACTTTACTTCATATACAGTGAGAAGAAGAGGAAGACATTATATGATAAAAACAAAGATATTTAACAGGGTGAGTGCTCATACTAAGCTTGGTGAGAGGCAATAAATAAGTGAAAGGTACACACACATGCACGCATGCACACGCCACACATACACAATGAGAGAGGAAGAGAGAGAGCAATAACCGAGTAGTTACGGGAAGAGTAATACAAGGGCAACTTATTTCATTCATTTGGTTTATGAAATATTTTCTCTTGAAAAATTTTCAGTTCAACATTTTGTATAAGCATCAAAAACTTTGCTAAAATTAAAAATATGACTAATATACGTTTGTCATATTTCCTAATATCATCCATAGTGGCAAAACTATACTTTATACTTCCAAAGTTACTTACTGAATGATGAGTAAAATTTTAGCAATCAGTAAAATTTTAAGTGTGTCATGATTTGTATCCGTCGAGTTGAAGAAATAAAACGTCCATCAGGCAGTCCTGTTTTTGATATTACCTGTGCTTTTATCCACTGCATTTGATGTGAAGATATGATAATTGCTTAGACAATGAAGTCACCTCGGTTATTACAGAGACAATTAAGTTGAGTGAGAAATGACTATCACATTGCAGGAAGATTTGCTAGTTATCTAGACTATCAAGCAGAATTAGTTTATCACTTAGACACATAATGTGAAGTCGAATTTTATCAATGTGAAGATAAAATGGATTAACTTCTGCTTCAACCTATCCCGTCATGATTATGAATGATTTTAAGAAACGAATGGAGGTATGTTGAAAACAGGAAACCACTCTAATAGCAAGACTTGTAACAATATCTGTAACATGATTACAACGTTACATAATTTATGTTGTGGAGTCAATTTAATTATATCAACTCTATTAATTTTGGAACCCTAGTTGAGCAAACTGAATATGACATATTTGGCTGGTTACCTGTGTAATTTGAGAGGCATCCGCCAAATGGTTTTGGCATGTCACATGACGCAGTATTATTGGCTCGAAGTAATTATCTCCATGGCCCTCATTAGAAGCATGTCTAAAAACTTTTTACAGAGATAAAATGTTTCGATTTTGAGGAATGAGTATTTCTAATTATGTTGATACTACTAATTGGCTTGTATTTATATTATAGCTACCGGAATGATAAAATGTAAACTTAGCAACGAGGAATTTGAAAGCAGAACGTAACGGCTCACGACGAAATACAGTTTGCTTGGCACTCCAGTAAATCTGTCGTTCTCCTGCTTTCATAATTTAATCATAGAAGCTAAGAAAATTACTTGTTGGCCACATAAAAGTAACTATTTAATAAATAACTGTTGCGGAGAGAAATAAAAACAACTGGAGGAAAGAAATAGCTTGTAGAAGGAGAAAAAAGCAGAATATAGCGATGGAGGAAGGAGCAACAGATTGACTAAGTGCATTTCATTGGAAGCAAAATCTTTCATAAATACGAAAGAAAAATGGAAAATAAAAAAATACGTATGACAACAGTTACTTAATAGAAAAATTATGAAACTTGGCTACCTTATTTCATTCATTGACATAAAAAGCGTTGGCAAACGAAGGTGGTCTTTTTCGCTTGCACAAGCTTTCGTGAGACAGAAAACAACATGGTTGCAGCTTTTCACTCATGACTTTCAAAGGTTATGTTGCATACCAATGTTATTGCTTCATTATTTTGTATGTAATTTTGTTTCTTTGATTTTTTTTTGTATAAACATCTTGAGAAAAAAGAAGAGGCAAAATCCAACGATAAATGATTAGTGTTAAGACAGAAACTCGAAGGAATAAGATAAAAGGTTAAAAGAAAGTTATGCTTTTTTCACACCAGTCGACCATAAATTGATCAGATTTATCATTAAAGGTGTTCCAACTGTGACCATTCCTTTTCGTAGAAGGCTATAATCGATTATATTGACCCCGGCATATGAAGACAGCGGATATTTGATTCAATG
>NC_043007.1:68270473-68275473 GCF_006345805.1 Octopus sinensis | reverse complement strand
TATATATATACTGTATATTTACATATCTATGTATATATTTATATATGTATATGTATATTTATATTTATATGTAAATATATATATATGTGTGTGTGTGTGTGTGCATGCATTCATGCATACATGTATGTATGTATATATGTATGTATGTACGTATAAGAAGAATTTTAATCTGTTGATATCCAGCCTTCGGCTCGAAACATCATTTAGCAGCTTTCAAAGAGATAGGTAACATCACAGACTTATATAATGAGCCCAGAGAAATAGGCTTAAGATCAATCCTAATGTACATCGTAGTGTTATTATGAGAATTACTTGCTGAACAAAAATAACAAAATCGTATCCACCAACTAAAAGCCTTAAAACTGGATCCCCAGTTTTTTTGTTTTTGTTTTTCTTTCTACTTTTGAACGAAATTATCACACTGGGCAATTTGACGTCCATTGCAGTGGATAACGCTTCCCTCTTTAGTTTTTCCCCCGCTAATGCAAACCTTTCTGGTTTGATACTTTTAACATTACCATAAAATGTTTATGGCATATTCAATCTATATTTCTTGTTTTAAAGGGTTTAGATGTGCTAAATGCCATAAATACCATATAAACTTAAATAGAAACCCTTCACATAAATGACGTTGCATATTGTTTTATCAACAGCGTCAGGTTACCTTGAAGATGTTCTGGATCACTGATGATCCCAAGTTTAATGTATCTCATAGTCAGGGCAATTTTCAGTGACATCATGTTGAGTTACGTTTCGCTTTTTGCATTGTGCAACAGGTAGTCTTTTGTTATCTCTTCTCCATATATTGCAGTAGTATAACCTTCAAAATATGACGTGGTGTAGTAGCCTGTTCCAAGAACAGTTACACATCTTGCTAAATATTAACATCGGTCTTAAGTATTCGGGAAACATACCCATGCATAGATTGCTATATTTCACCTACTAACTTTCCGTTCGCGTTGGTTCATAAGATGATGGAATGAATGGTAGGAACAATAAGGAAATGTTATTTTCTGCCATGGAAGTTAACTGCTAGATGTGTGTGTAAATTTCCATTAAACATAGTTAGAAAAGAAACATTTATGATTAAGTATATAGATTAAGTATATACATGTTGTCTGGCAACAATTAATATTTATATTTGTAACTATAAATATCCGTGTATATTATTATGTGAATAAATTTCTTTTTAAAACAGGATTGTTGTGTTCAGCAAAAAAAGATCATTTAACAGCTGTTCTGCAAATTCTATTTAAAAGTTAAACAGTAAAAATATGGTAGTTTTATTTTATTTATACTTTTTTGGAGGGGGGACATGCAAAACTTATTTCTTTAATATTGCGTAATCTATATTCCAATTATGTAGTCTTGTTTGTAACAAACCACCCACATCGTTATATAAAACTAATACATCCTTATAAAAAATTTATAATGCTGATACAGCATACATACATACCTGAATACATGCATACATACATACACACATAATACATACATACATACAAGGAACTAATGCTACTACAGCTTATATAAAGACCATTCACCGGGTTTTTCTAATAATTTGTAAACCCGTTTCTATTCCCCTGTTTAGTCACTTAGCTTCAATTATCTTGTTAACATTGAACATTAAGAAAGATTAATTGTATTAAGGCTACGTGGAGCTATTAATTCTATGCATCATTGCTGCCGAATCAATGCGAATCACTTTAAAGAGCCCAAATCCTATAGGAACGTACAGAAGGGTCATTTCTGAAAACTGAGAAACGATATCACGGACGCGTTTACATCATCGTAAATACGAGTTATTGATAACTTTTATCTTCGCTCGCCTTGTACGCACTTCAGTATCTTCTCGAAATATCAACTTTGTAAAATCTTCACTCGACACCGGCGACACTCTCATACATGATGGCTATGTAATATGCTAATGAGAAGTTGTTGAATCCTTTAATACTATATAATTAAGTAAATGATTCTCTCATGTAAACTGGCTTCTTTTAAAAGTTAAAACTTCAATAAGAGCTTATACTTCATCAGTTTCGCATCGATCTGTATGCAGAAAATTATGATTGATTTTGTGAAATATACACAGATCAACACGCACTCAAGAATTTGATGAACACAATTCGTTTGTGAACGACACTAACGATTCAATCAGTCCGCAGGTATGTATTTATAATAATTAGTTATTTTCTTTTTAGATTTAGACACGAGACCAGCAATTTCCTGGGAAGATAGCCGATTATATCACATCCCATAAGGCGGCGAGCTGGCAGAAACGTTAGCGCGCCGGGCGGAATGCTTTGCGGTATTTCGTCTGTCGTTACGTTCTGACTTCAAATTCCGCTGAGGTCGACTTTGCCTTTCATCCTTTCGGGGTCGATAAAGAAAGTACCAATTTCGCACTGGGATCGATGTAATCGACTTAATCCGTTTGTCTGCCCTTGTTTGTCTCCTCTATGTTTAGCCCCTTGTGGTTAGTAAAGAAATATATATCACATCCCAACATTTGACTGGTTCTTTATTTTATCGAACCTGGATGGATGAAATTAAAATAGGCTTTCGCAGAATTAGAACCCACAACGTAAACAGCTGAAGGAAATATCGCAACGCATTTGTATCCAGCCTTCTAATGATTGTCAGGTTAATGCTATCTTTTATAATAATAATAAAAACAATTTCTTTCATAGATGATATAAGACTCCAAGAAACAGAAGATAAAAACTTTGATTGTATAAAGCACATTGCAATTAAATACTTTATTGAACCAGCGAGGTAAGTCAGATTCCACTCTGTCAGAATTTTCTATGTGGATACGAGAAACTAAATATACGAGGGCGTTTTATCCGGTTTCTTATTATGTCTGCTACATTCTCGCTTTTGTTGAGATATTAACAGTAAGGCTATCATAAGCAATACCAGAAATATGTGTGTGTGTGTACAAATACACTCACACACACACACATATATACTGTTAATGTGTGTGTGTCTGTGCATATATATATATATATATATATATATAATGCATTGATTTAACAATACAGACTATTATCAGGATTGGTGGCTATTTCAGTTTTATTGATCTGATTGATCTTATTAATGGCGATTAAGAATACACCTTCTGTTCCTAAAATAACCTAGTGATTCCAATTTTCTATTTTCTTAGAGGAGTGTCTTGGAAATGATTACAAGAATAAACACATAGATACACACATGGACGTATGCACAGGCACAACACAAATATTGATGTTTATGTGAGGGGGTGCATGCCTGTATACACACATATACGCACACATAAACATTGAGAAATATGTGTGTGTGTGTGTGTGTGTGTGTGTTTAATATTTTGGACTAATGGGTATATGTTGATTAGTGTGTTAATGTGTTGAATTGGGACAGTAGCAGGATGGGTCGAAAAGATTATCCGTACAACATAAGAACTAATCACAAGTCCCTCTTCTGGTTACTTAATCAATTATATATATATTGCTACATTTCAGGATGGTTATTTTTTATATTTATACCTTTTGCCAAATAAACACACGCAATATATATATATATATTGCGTCCTTTTTAACTTATTTATTACTGTTCTTATTTTAAATGGTGTCCATTGTTCGCAAATCTTTCGTCACACATCTGTGACCGCTTCCGTGACATTTTCCGTTCTCCTATATACTGCTGTTTCGTTCAGCCCATTCTGTCTTTCTATGTGTGTGTGAGTGTGTGCGCGCGCGTGCGAGTATGCCATACACAGAAGCACACACACAGATACAGACGCAAACGCATCATAGGACTAAGCGGAGCAGGATCACACACGAAGATGGAAAGTGTCGCTGAAGAGGTAACAGATGTGTGACGAAAGATTTCCAGAAAATGGGCATTAGTTAGAATAAAAACAGTAATAAACGAATGAAAACCCCATATATAGTGCACGTGTTTATTTGGCAAAAAAAATGAAATATAACACTATGTTTCACCACAGGGTTTCACATCAGGAATCTTGCAACATAAATTCATAAACCTGTGTATATATATATATATATATATATGCAAATAGGTAGCAAGGTTGCCCGGGTATCAATGAATTACTGCTGTTTCAAGCGGCTCCATTTAATTAATCAATGTAAACATTAACGTCAGTTTGAAAGAAACCGCTCTCCTCAGATTCAGACGACCATATAGATTTCCAATATAAAGAATGGACCATTTTTTAGCACAATTTACATTAGCATTAGAAACCAAAACTCATACATTGCTTCCCTGCTACAAGCATATCAAAAGAAAGCAATGCAAGTGTTTTAGTTTTTAGTACTGATTAAATTGTACTAAAAAATGGGTTATCCTTTATATTGGAAACTTATATGATCGTCTACGTCTGAAGAGAGCAGTCTCCTTTAAACTGATGCAATGTTTGCATTGATCGATTAAATGGACCCGCTTGAATTTCCCGTCAGGAATCAAAGAAATTTTATCTTCGAAAACTGCATGATGATTATCATCGATAGTCAAAGAACAGCAGTATAAAATTGGGCAGTTGAGAAAATTAAAGTCAATCGCACATGTTCTTTGGATTCCCCAAAAGCATAAGGTCGCTGTTTCATCTTTTGGGCCGTTGAAGGGTGATGATTGTACTCCGCATAGTGGTGCAGAAGACATGGTTGAGATTCTGCAGAAGCAATACAGCTCCACTTTCAACAATCTCAGTGTGGTTAATCCTGACAGCATCGGTGAAGCAAACCCGCAGCACACATCTGATATCATAGCACCTCGGGTATCCAAACAGGTATTAGCAAAATTACAAACAAATGAGCTGAAGGCGCCGTCAGATTATCCGCTAGAGTCCTGAAGTAGTGCCGTCATCAACTGGCATTCCCTTTGGCTATTTTCTGGAGGAAATCACTGGCCGCTGGCCATATTCCTGAAAATTTCAGGTCCCAGACGATTGTCCGAGCTTCCGAAAAGGGCAACAAATCTTTGACAGTGAATTACCGACCGAT
>NC_043007.1:68255473-68265473 GCF_006345805.1 Octopus sinensis | reverse complement strand
TTCAGGGTCATAGTTTAAAGATCGACAAAGTTCCGTGTGAAAGGACTGCTAGATTGTAAAAATTAATTCAAATGTCTAGGTATTATGAGCGTGAGCGTTAACTATTCAATCACACATCAGCTACAATTAGAAAACAACAAAAACACTCTAATGGACGATACGGAATAGGAAATAACTAGTAACTATGAGGTAGTAGTTAAGAATATATTAAGAGATATCAACTTTGAAGCTAAAAAAAATAGGTGAGATTTCGATCTTGATGACAGCACTGAGTATTTTGTGCCTAGAAGACCCAGAATTGTTTTCCAAAATAATGAAAAAATTTTTTGTCCAACCCTAAAGTTAGATTAATTTTCCCAGGAAGTTCTGACCTGGGTACATTGAGTAAAATTATTCCAGATAGGTATATTCCCAAATTTAAGGAAACATTAAATTAGATCTCTAGTCCAATACCGAGGAAGTTATTAATTGGTTTGATAATTAGATAATAAAAGTAGAAGTAAGTTCATTCAATTAGACATTAATAATTATATTTCTTCAATTAATTCCATAGTACTAAATAATGCACCTTTTTTTGCTAGGAAAAATTCTGACCTAAGTTTAAGGGAAATTAAAGTTATTTTGGAAACTAAGAAGTCTATCATTCTATTCGATAACAAGTACTGGGCTAGAGAAAATACTACTGATTATTTTGATATAACTATGGGCTCAGCCGATTCCACCCAAATTACAGACTATTTACCTACTATATCATTTCCATAATGAATTCCCAGAAACTAAAGATGGTCTCCATGGAGATGATGCACTATTTTGAATAATAGTAAATCCAATAGAAAATAAACCTATATATGAAAAAGTTCCATAATTTCTTTAAAATATTTGGTTTATCTATCTCTATAGAAAATGAACAGGATCCAGTTAATTACCTGGATGTAAATATGAACCTTCTTACAGGCCTATACACTCTGTATAATAAACCCAATAGTAGTTTAAAATACATCAACTTTCACAAAAACCATCCTAAAGCTATCACGTGGACTCTGGTTGATAACATTTCGAGACGTTTTCCTATTTATCATCTAATGAGGAAATCTTTAATAATAATGCCGAATACTATAATAATGCCCTTAAAAAGACAGGATACTGGAATAGTATAGTATATTGTAATAATAATGGAAACTACAACAAATCTTATTATAATAATGGAAAACTGAGTGACAATGAAGTCGGTGAATATAATAGTAGAAAAATATCCAATTTATTTGTAAATAATAGTCAGTTGCTATTGGGGTTAGATAATGGAAACCGCACTAACTCAAATCTTAAAGGTTAGTCCAGTAGGTGTAAATATGATGTATAATTTTGTTATGATGCTTCTGGTAAACTTGTACAAATTACTACTGCGTTTTGTTTCCTATAAATACCACAAAGTCGGCGATTAGTTTGGCCAAGGAGCAGAATTATTTGATAACAATGTATCACAGCGCTATCCTTAAAATAAAAGGAAATGAAAGACGTGCTTGAACGCCTAAACTAAAGATGCGTACTTATGTTATAAGATAACTTACTGCAGGGAAAAACGTTTAAAAGTCAAGACACGTTTAATGTTTTCTAAAAAGTGTACAAGATTAAAACTTTTGGGTGGGTATCCCTTATAATTTTGATCTTGTCAACCCAAGTACTTAATTAGTAAAATAATTCCTCGATATACGAATTAATTTGTTCACGGAAACAGCTCGTAAAGCAGAACAATAATTTCCCATAGTAGTAATGTTATAAATTCGTTCCCAGAAAAATATTTTACCTATTTATAATACTGGTAAATAAATGGCAATAAAACAACAGTAGAATGTAAAGAATAGTCTATGTAAAGTAAAAAGAATGTCAAAATCATTTATAATAAAAATATTATTATTACAATCACTTTCAGTCGCACTAGACTCGCGCACACCATCACTTGTAGACGTGATCGCCAATTCACAAGTGCTCGTAGAAGGACTTGTAGATTTCTTTTTGCACAAAGTCTAGAAGCCGCTTAGAAGAAGCTTTTTTCGCTCTCTATACATTTCTCGGTAACATGCAGATGCATTTTTATGGTAGTAGAAACTTGTTCACTTCGTTCAAAATTTAGATCTTTTGCTCGAAAAATCTATTATAAGATAAAATTCGTAAACCGTGTCCTCGTAAAGTGTGGTATAACTGTACTTCACTTTTGCAACTGTGGAAGGATAAACGGCTAAGCTGAACTCATATTGTAAAAACTTAAACCAATATAACAAAGAATTTTTTCACATGCTTTATTGATTGTGCGGTTTTACTTTTACTAAAATATATATTTAATCAAATCTCACGCTATTATATTCAGAATAGATAACGTTCTGAATCTTGTTAATTTAACAGTTGTCTATTTGACATATTGTGCTCACTTTCACATGAAAACAACAGAAACTTATCTTCTTTTTCTAAAATATCGGAAATAAAACCAACAAGATGTTTTCGGACACTTTCTTTTTAATTTCATCACATTAGACATATGATGGAGGCAGAAAGAAAAAACAGAAATAGCTGAACTTAAAATCATTCCAACTCTGAAGGAAAACCATCGAACAAGACTGCAATCCGTCAACAATAAACAGTCTTCGTCTATTGAAATATCTGAACCTTTAAAATGAAGCTGATTTTAAAGTAATATCTCAACCAAAAGGTTTCTTAAATAAAAATATTAATTCACTGTGGTTTCATTTTATTATGTGGACAATTTCAATTCAATCGTCGTAATATTGAATACATCTTAAAATATTCAACCTCAATATTTTCCATATCTTAAATAATAACTATTGATTTTTCAGACATCAAAAGAAATAACTCTATTTCTCCATCTCGAACAACTAAATAGCAAGACAGAAGGCTCCTAGCAACGCTTCCCTAATGGATGAGTTTTATTTAGCATCGAATTTTTTTCCACAAAAACCGTATTTATTTTGTGCTTTCTTAAACTTTACTCCATTCTTCTGTGGTTTACAAGTTGAGTTTATTTCCGATAACAAACCAGTTAGATTATCAGAAACTAAGAAACTCCTGCTTCAAAATAGTCTTGTTCTAGTGAGAATCGTAAAATCATGAACGCTAATAAAACTTAACAATGAAACAAAAAATGCGTGAACAACATATATTTATAGCTCGACAAAGAAGAATGATATGAAACGTAAAATTTATTGAAATGCGAAGAAAGTTAAATATATAAATAAGCGAAGAAAAGAATTATCTATACCGATGTATTAATTATGAATACTGGTAATTAATGAAAATAAATGAATAGGCACAGGCAGCATAATTGAGAAAGTGCCCAATCGTATCTATCACACCTCCGATACAATTCTGTATACCAGACAAAGCCATTCCTTTTCTCCATATCTTTAAGCTATAAAATAGGAACAATAAAGACGTACATTTAGTCGTTATAATCAGTAAGTGAATTAGATATTTAAACAAGAACATTTACTAGTTTATAATTATATAATAACTTACTTAATTTCAACTATTGACACTACAATCTTTGTTGTCATTCTATCAAATAAGATAATACGATAATACTATTGTCTGTGAAGGCGCGTGGCTTAGTGATTAGGGTATTCGGCTCACGATCGAATAATAGTGAGTTCAATTTCCGGCGACGCGTTGTTTCTCTGAGCCAGACACTTTATTTCACGTTGTTCCAGTTCACTCAGCTGACAAAAATGAGTAGTATTCACTGTATTCACTGATTTCACTGGACCTGGGTTTGTTACACTCTGTGTCACGCTGAATCTCGCTGAGAACTACATTAAGTGTACACGTGTATGTGGAGCGCTTAGTCACATGCACGTTAATTTCAGAAGCAGGCTGTTCCGTTGATCGGATCAACGGGAACCCTCGTCGTCGTAACTGACAGAGTGCCAGTTATTATTGGCTGTGTGTGTGTGTGTGTGTGTGTCTTTTATTAAGAAAATCGCTTTACAGCCTTGTGAATCATGATTTCACATTTGATCACACTGCATATCACGTTGGTAAAGCGTTGCATTTTACTTTTGCCTTGAACTGACTAATACCTTTCGAACTAAATTTGATGGACAACAATTGTACGCAAGGCAGATGTGTATACATAAATACATTTATAAATACGGCAAAAAGAATAATCTTTAAATTTACTCGTAGTTGGTTTCACAAGTAACAAAAAAAAAGAAACAGATTAAAACTTTAATTTAATTAACAACCAGCTAATTAGCAAACACAGACAGGTGAACAAGTATAAGCCATATACTGCACCCTGTTTGGTGAATAGAAATATAAGGTCAGACGAAAATCGAAGTGGCATCATGAAACTGAACTTGCGATAAAATATTCAGTTATACACCCACACACACTTATATACATACATACATACATATATACATACATACATACATACACACATACATACATACATACATACATACATACATACATACATACATACATACATATATACATACATACATACATATATATATATATGTGTGTATATATGGGGAGGCAGACAGAGATCGACAAAGACAGAGCCAGACAGGGACGGATAATTGATGAATAGATTTATAGATATGCATAAAATATATATACTAGATAGATAGATAGATAGATAGATAGATAGATAGATAGATAGATAGATAGATAGATAGATAGATAGATAGATAGATAGATAGATAGATAGATACATGGATAGATACATAGATAGACTGATTGATAGAAAGAGATAGAGGACATCATACATGTATATATATATATATATTATATATATATGTATATATACAATATACATATGTTTATATATTTACATGTGTGTGTGTGCGTGTGTGTGTTAGTTTTGTCGGGCGGCTGCGTATTTTAGGCGGAAGAGAATAAAATCGAAAGGTTTTTTGTGTAAAAACACCCGAAAGTGCGTCATAGCAAAGTGAGATGACTCACATCAGATCCCTTCTTTTCGGAGCGTACGTGGCATTGATAAGTTACAACTATGACGAAACATCGATGTCTGTAGCTTCGAGAGAAAGGGATCTGATGTGAGTTGTCTCTCTTGACTATGACCAGCTTTTCAGTGTTTTTACACCAGGGGCATTGAGAGTATAATCCCGTACGCTTAAAAAATGCAGCCCCTCCCCCCGCCAAACTAACAACAAACACATATGAATACATATATACATTTATATATACAGATAAATAGATAGATAGATAGATAGACAGACAGACAGACAGACAGACAATAGGGTAATAAGAAATTATTATTACCAGTGGCCTAGCACAAAAAACGAATTAGTCATTAGACTATATATTATTCACATAGAAATACAATAAGAGGCTTCCAAATATGAAAGCTTTGTGCTAGAAAGAGCAGTAGAAAACTCATGCCACCAAATTTATCCTTATTTGGTGGTTTGAGTTTTCTACTGCACTTTCTAGCACAAGGCTTTCCTATTTGGAAGCCTTTCATTGTATGTATATATATATATATATATATATATATATACATACATATATATATACGCTAGATAGACAGATACACACACACATTTGTATATTAAACAGCGAGATTAATAAGGGGATAGTAATCCCGGTGAAATACTTCTTAAGCTCCATGCAAATAAAAATACACGAGGCTAACAAAAAAGTATTTTCATCAGTATTGTACTTAGGTAATTAAAAATCAAAAGCCATCATCAGTCAAATTTGTAGATCCGTGGTTCCAATACTTAGTTGAGATGGTATGTTTTTACAGAGTGATACAAAAAACACAGAAACAATGGGTTATAAACGTTTATTTACTATAGACTTACAGCTATTTCATATATAAGGGAGAAGTTATGGTCTTAAATAACAGATGAATAATGGTTCATTTACTACAACTATTACTAAAGAATTTTTTAGCTAATTCTTTTGACTATTACTAATAACGAAACCATGAGGTCACAGAAAATGGTAACTTTTGGACTGTTTTAAATGTGTAATTCGTGTATATTCACCCAGTGAAAATGGTATTATTGTTTTCACGTGGTGTTCATCAATTAAAATATTCCCTGGAAACATTTGTAATGAATGAAACATTTTCCTTTTGTTGTTATTTTTATACATTATTTACCTTATTCTGAACCTCCTATTAGTGTGGATCCAGAGTTCATCTCGTGAATTTAGCGACTAAGACGTTGAGTAGTGTATGGATACGTGAACCCCTTAAGACAATTCTCCAAACAAATCTATGTGACATCATTTTTCATGGCTGAACCTTTCATTCTCATATACAACCCAGAAGGAAAATAAAGAGGGAAGAACTGAGCCCAGTACTGAACAGGTAGTTTATTTAATGACCCTGGAAGAATATTAACCACACTATATTTGAGCGGAATTTTAACTCAGAACACGCGATGAAAACGATATTGCATGGAATTCTGTTCGAAGGCTTTAACTATTCTAGTAATTCGTAGTATTTGTGCGTTAGTAGAATATCAGAAATGGTTAAATACCGGAATAAATATTTAGAGTATTTAGTTTCGTCCCTCAGCATCTGTTAAGATTTTCGCAGAGAAGTCTTTATCAGTCTATCATCATTAGTCAATAAAATAAGTAGGATTATTATTTTTAGGTTAATTGAACTACATCCATCCCCTTAAGATTTATGACCATCAGCCAAAGCTAGAAATTATTTTTTAATAATGTGAAGTGAATTAAATGGCAGTGACAATACGCAGGCGGACATCTGTTGTATAGAGTTACGCTCCTTCATAACCTGAGTCCCAAAACCGTCGGTGTTCGCTGAATTTTTCATCCTTCCGAGATCACTATAACAAAGTACCAATCAAATACCGAGGTTAATACAATCGAGTGTCCATCATCCGATGTGTAAGCCTATGTCTATGTCAGAAACCATTATCATTTAATTGTAGAACCACGACGACTCCTGATAGTTATCAAAATCTAAACTTATTCTTCGCATTGATACTTATTTTACTTATTTCTTTCTAAACAACCCCGATACTTAAAGTAAAAGTGGAATCATACAGACTGTCTGTGACCTTTGTTTTCAGATTATTTGAAAACTCCTTGAAGATGTTGAATCAAATTTCAATACGCTTTTATTTTCCGTCTTCTCGCTGTCAATTTCATTATTGCTATTAACGAAGAACAAATTTCACATTAAACAAAATAACAATAACCTCAATAACATAAAGAAGTAGACCTTAGGAAATAAGTAATACAATAAAGATCCTTCTAGCAATATTTGAATTGACAATTAAGTGGTTAGGCTGTCAACAATATTAAGAAATGCCTTCTTAATATATATTGCATTGTAAGCGTACTGTTCTCATTGTTATTTGAAGCAGGCAATTCTTGAAATTGAAAATATCACTGTTTCAGTATTGACATCATGTTAAGAATGGCAAAACTAAAGATCAGGTTGTGGGCAAAATATTGCACAAAACCATGAGAGTGGTGTCAAGTTGCAAAAGGCGTTGTATTTATTTCTTACAAAATTTATATCTGCATTAATGAAGTTTGCCTTGTAAACATTTACTTAAATGATATACACGAAACTTTTAATTTTTAACGTTGATCTTCTCATGAATATATATATATGTGTGTGTGTGTGTGTGTGTGTGTGTGTGTGTGTGTGTGCGTGCGCGTGTGTGTGTGTGTGTGTGTGTGTGTGTGTGAATGTGTGTGTATTTATATATATATATATATATATATATATATACATATATAGATAGTGAAGGCGCATGGCTCAGTGGTTAGAGCGTCGAGCTTACGATTGTGAGTTTGTAAGTTCGATTCCCGGACCGGGATGCGTACTGTGTTCTTGAGCAAGACACTTTATTTCACATTGCTCCAGTTTACCCAGTTGTAGGGATGAGTTGCGACATCACTGGTGCCGAGCTGTGTCGGCCCTTGCCTTTCCCTTGGATAACATAAGTGGTGTGGTGAGGGGAGGTTGGTATGCATGGACGACTGCTGGCCTTCAAAAACAACCTTGCCCAGACTTGTACCTCGGAGGGTAACTTTCTAGGTGCAATCCCATGGTCATTCATGACCGAAGGGGGTCTCCTCCTCCATACATATATGTATATGTATATATATATATAATAAATATCAGGGTATGAAAAAATTTTAGGCATTTTTTACTACCAGTGGCCTAGCATGTAGAAAACTAGTCAATAGACTATATATTGTTCAAATAAATACAGTGTACATTTAAACACATAAGAGGTAACCATCATAGGACACCTAGCACGCTAGAAGGAGTAGCCAAAATCCAAACCACTATTAGGGATAAATTTCGAAGGGAAGGAAAAATAAAAACATTTACCATCTATCTCCTGGACTATGGTTTCGAACTCTAAATTAGCAAATAAAGTAATTTACTAGGCGGAGCTCTCTTCAGCAAGGTCGCCAAGATTAACATATAATACGAGGCAATACAGTAAATGCTTCGTGCTTGTATATTATTTTTTTTTCAAATCCACCGCGCAAGCGCAGTATTTTTGTCGGCAGTAAATAAATATAATGCCGGCATTTCTTCCATTTATTGCCTCGTATGTATATTTTAATCTTGGCGTCCCTGCTGAAGAGAGCTCCGCCTAGCAAATTAATTTATTTGCTAATTTAGAGTTCGAAACCATAGTCCAGGAGATAGATGGTAAATGTTTTTATTTTTCATTCCCTTCGAAATTTATCCCTAATAGTGGTTTGGATTTTGGCTACTCCTTTTAGCATTCTATGTGTGCTATGATGGTCACCTCTTATGTGTTTAAATGTACACTGTATTTATGTGTGTATGTGTGTGTGCGTGTGTGTGTGTCTGTGTGTGTATATGTGTGTGTGTGCGTGCGTATATATATATATATATATATATATATATATACATTATTATGCATTTGTGCATGTTCTTTTCTTTTTAATTACTGAAATTCTTCCTTTGAAGAAGGAACTGGTTTCTAAAAAGACACAAAGCTCCATCGTTGGAATGTAGATAACGAAACGAATGTCACATTTTAAACCTGAGAAAGTTTTGCTTACAGACTGCAGTTGTAAAGCAAAGGTGCTTAAGTTTGCGTAAGATTCATCCCATTAATTTTAAACCACATCATATATCCGATAGAAGGGTCTTCACGGACTTTTTCATGCCATCGAAGTAAATCTTGGCTTAGATGTAGAGGAGTAATTATATATTTTTGCTTGTTTTTTGTATATATGTATGTATATATATATATGTATGTATGTATGTGTGTATATGTGCAGACTTGTATGTTTTGCTTCATATATGTATCCTCATGCATATAGTTGCATTTCTAGACATGCTCATATATATTTAAATGATAAACGGCTGGAAAGTTTTAGAGAATTTTTAAGTTCCACGGATAAGTTAGATCTGTAGTCTTCGAATTAGCTTTCTTGTTTCTGGTTTTGAGAAGTTCAGTTTCTTATGGTTGGTGTTTAAGCAGTGTGTACATATCCAAGGGCCCCAATAATTACAGATATAAATCTGAACATGTAATATATAGAGAGTTACTGCAGATTTCTCAATATTTCAGCTTAAGTATCCTCTTCTTCACTGATCTTCAACCTTATTTTAACATCCGCTGGGCAGCTAATTTCCACAATTGTACACAGTTTCTCTTCTTATCCAAAATCATTATATCAGGACTGTTGCACCTACAATTTATTGAGATCTTCACTGGGACATTCCACCAGTACTTCTTTTTATTATTTATTATTATGGATGGCCATGGCTTCTACCATATTGTGGTGGGTTCTTATTTCTTTGTTCTCGGGGTTATCTTTCCGACGGATTTCATTATAGAGTGTCCTAGCTATAACATCATGTCTCATCAGTAGATTATACCTTGATGACATTTTCGGACAACTGCATCGGTTGTCACATTTTACTGCTTTTCCTGCATCTCTATCCCCTTTGTTCATCAAGTATTTAGTTGAT
>NC_043007.1:68217973-68242973 GCF_006345805.1 Octopus sinensis | reverse complement strand
ATATATTAGATAAAATATATTTAAAATATATACATATACATATAGCAAGATATTAATATAAATGCATATATAAACATATGGCATAAATTATTCATACCTATATATATAAATATATTTCTATATAAATAAATATATATATATAATATATATATATAGTATATACATACAGATATATATATATAAATATATATAGATATATGTGAATATATACAAATATTAATATATAATATACATAAAACTATATATATATATATATATATATATATATATATATATATATATATACATAAATATAAAATATATCTATATAAATATATAAATATATATATATACATATATAGAAATATTCCCTTCATCCTACTCTCTTCTCTCTTCTCTCTTACTCTTTCCCTCTCTCTTCTCTCTTCTCTCTTACTCTTTCACTCTCTCTTTCTCTCTTTCTCTCTTAATCCCTTCCTCTCTGCTATCTTCTCTCTTACTCTCTTTCACTCTTCCTACATACCCACCTTCCCCTTCCGCCCTCATCGTCAGCCCTCCCCCATAAGCCCACCCCACCTCTACACACTCCTACTCCACCTTCCCTATCCTTCCCATCCCATCCCATCCCATCCCATCACTTACACCCTCTCTCACATACACCACCTCTACCCACAGCCTCTGCCTAACCACAAACGCCACCTCTACCCCCACCCTCTGCCTACCCACATAACCTATCACCACCCCAACCCTCAACCTAACCCACACCCCACCCGTGCTTTCCCGACTCTCACCTCCCCAACCTCCCAACAATATGACACAACACTACACCATACCAAACTGCCCATCATATCACAACACACCACCCACACACCAGCATTCACCAATTCCCATCCCAGATACACGCACGCACCTTCCTTGTGGGGGTCATCTTTACTTTGTTATCTCCCCTACTTCTTCACCCTCCTGTGTGACCCTTCTGTCCGGCAGTCGCCATGATAGATCGGCAGCAACTACACACATTTTTTTCTCTCCTTGTTTTTTTCTGTGTCCCTTTCTGTAGAAGAGCGTAAGCTCGAAACGTAAAAGACTTTTTTCAATTCTTGAGCGTTATACTAATACATCTGTTTGTTTTCTACACCACCTGTCGTCGTCTTTTGCTTTTTTTTTTCGTGAACTCTCCCAATATATATATATATATATATATATATATATTAATATACATGAATGTATAGATATATAAATATATATATCAATATATATAAATATATACATAATTATATATATGTGTGCATGCTTGTATGTATGTATGTATGTATGCATGTATGTATGTATGTATGTATGTATGTATGTATGTATGTATGTATTGAGTGTTAGGTGTGATGTTCAGAAATTGAATTTTGAGAAAAAATGTCAGAATTTTGGAAAAAAAACCTTTTTATTTCTTCATTACAATTGGGGCTTTTGTTCCTTTCTCGAACTTGTCAAATAAAATTATGTGAATGTACAAATAGCTTGTTCGTTTATATAAAACAGATGTTTTTTGGCTGGGGTGGGGTTGATTGGAAAGATAATTTTTTTTCTTTTTTGATGAGGTTGCATTGACAATGGAGATGGATAGATAATAATATAGGTCGGTAGATAGGCTGATAGCTAGATAGACAGATAGATAGATAGATAGATAGATAGATAGATAGATAGATAGATAGATAGATAGATAGATAGATAGATAGATAGATAGATATAGATAGATAGAGAGAAGGAGATAGATAGAAAGGGATCCCCCTTTCTATTCACTATTGATTTATGTATTTATTTAGTCATTTACCATTGTATTAGAATGGGTTTAAGGTGTGGGACCTCTTCAAAAATAAAAAAAACCACAGGTATGGTGTGGTCATCACTGAAAGTCATTTTGCTTCCTCTTTTTCCTCCTTCTCTTTTCCTCTTCCTTTTTCTCCTCTTTGAATTTTTTTTTTTTCTTTTTAGTTTCAGCTCAAAGTTGTGGTCATGCTGATGCACCGCCGTTTTGCTACACTCTTATTACTAAGAGCCTCCTCTAATATGTGGCACTTGTTGAAGAATAGAGGTTCATATAGCTACTCTCATTTGCACCTCTAGACGTCCGGTAGGCTCATCTGGGACTCTCGACGGAAAGAGGTCCAGCTTTGATTTAAAAACACCTAGATCTACTTTGTGCAAGTTCCTCAGACTCTTTGGGAGAATATTAAAAAGCTGTGGGCCCTTGAAATCCAGGCTGTTGCAGTAACTGGTCATGGAGCGTGATGGCATTGCTGGGATCTTTTGCACTATGCAGTGTCGTCCCATTCTGGCATTGATGTAGCTTTCAATGCCAAAATTTGGCACAATTCTTTCCAGGATCTTCCAGATATATATTGCTGCATACCTCTCCCGTCTTCTCTCCAGGGAGTAGAGTCTTAGCTGTTTCAACCTTTCCCAGTAGCTGAGCCGTTGGAAAGAGACGATCTTCTTTGTGAATCTTCTCTGGGTTGCTTCAAGGTCCGTTGTTAATTTCACACTGGTGGGTGACCATAGCTGTGAGCAGTAATCCAGGCGGCTGAGGACGAATGTCCGCCCGAGGACCATCATGGTTTCCTTATCTCTGGTTCTGAATGTTCTTAGGATCCAGCCAGTCGTCTGCACTTTGTCGCCATCCTGGTAATGTGCACTTGGAAAGAGGTTTCATCACACATCTCGATATCCAGATCCCTCACTGACTTCGGCTCTGGGAAATTCCCTGTGGACCGGTGTACCCTGTAAGTTTCATATTCAGTTTTGGATGCTGGTAGCGCAGAGCCTGGAATTTTTCAGCATTAAACTGCATATTATTATCCTCAGCCCATCTGTAGATTGAGTCCAATTCCTGCTGCAGGTGTGTAACATCGCTGGGGTTCTGTATTTTCTGCGAGACTTTCGTATCATCTGCATAGCTTGCCAGAGTGGCTATCCGGGCATTTGAGGGCATTTCTGAGAGGGCCACTCACTATTTGTGTGTTCATAGAGGTGGCTCCATTAGCCACTATTGCCTGACTTCTATTTTCCAGGAAGTCATGTAACCACACTCCAAGTTTTCCAGCTATGCCAAGGTCACGCAGTTTGTGGCATATCATACCATGATCCACCTTGTCAAAAGCTTTTGCAAAATCAAGGTATATTATATCCACATTTGATTTGTTGAGTAACTGCCTCAACACCCAGTCATAATATTGTAAGAGCTGGGTCAGGCAGCTCCTATCCGCTCGAAAACCATACTGGGTATCACTCAGCAAGTTATTTTCCTCAAGGAATGCGATTAGTTTCCTTCTGACTATCCGTTCCATAACTTTGCTGATGTGTGAAGTCAGAGAGATAGGCTTATAGTTTTTGGCATCTACTTCCGCCTTTATGTATTGGGCATATTATTCCCTTCTTCAGCTTGCTTGGCAGTTTGCCATTTGTAAGAAAGCTCTGGAAGAGAATCTTGAGGGGTTTTACCAGGGCATGCTTACACGATTTGAGGAGGATTGCTGGGAAACCATCAGGACCAGCAGCTGAGTTTGTGTCCACTTCATCTATGGCTAGTAGTAGTATATTTAGAATACAAAATTTACTCTCTCCCCTTTTCTTTCAAACATTCAATTTTGGTGAGAATTTTTTGGATAAAATGTAGTTCTGCATGAAAACACATTAGTATAATATTTGCAAATCAAATTTTTTTTAAATAGATAAATAGAATAAAATTATAGATAAATAGATAGACAGTTATGCATATATATATAACTATGTATATATAAATAGATATACATAAATATATATAAATATGTATATATAAATATATATGTATATATACATATATATAAATATATATATATATACATATATATATATAAATATATATATATATATAAATATATAAATATATAAATATAAATATATATATATATATATATTATATATATATATATATATATATATATATATATATATATATATATACATAAATAGGTTCTCTATTAATTGCCAAATAAAGTAATTTGGAATCTTTAGATTATGTTGTTGCACATACATACCGAAAACACGTGCGTAAGATAAGTATACATTTACTTGTGCATATTTATGCATACTAACCACTGGTAATAAATTATTTTAATTTATTACCCTCATATTTACGATAGTATTACTTATACTTCTGGGGCTATATAGGACACAGTTTTAATTATGTTTATCTACTGCTGGACTATATGCTTAAGCTCGCGCACTAAGTTCGAATTCATAATGGATAAAGATGTGTCTGTCTTGCTCATGTGTTTTCGGTACGTTTTTGCATCTACATAATTGTTCATTAATTAACGATCCCGCTGACAATCTACAGATTCGAAATTACTTTATTTAGCGATTAATAATGTAACTTGAGTTCAGGATTTTCTAATTCATTTTTTGTTTGTTCCAGTTTTATAACAGCGTGTCTCATTTTTTTTTTTCGTGGTTTGGAGTTTAACTGCCCTTTTGTAAGGAGTCTTGTCAAGGTTCTCCTCTCTGTGTATGAACATATTTTATGCACTCTTATATTTTTTAAAATATGTTGTCTTATGACTTTTATTTATGCATGCTAGCCACTAGTAATAAGTTATTTTAATTTAATCCCCTTATATTTACGAGATGTTTCAAGAATTCAGTCAATACTACCATCCACAACAAGTCACTTTCAGGGCACTTGACCATTTAACATCCCACTACTATCATGGCACTCCCGCATTCGTCTTCCCCTCCTCCTCCTCTTCTTCTTCTTCTTCTTCTTCTCCTTCTCTGCCAAGAATTCACAACGACCTCCAGCCCACAAGAGAGACAGAGTCAGGCAGAAACAAGGAAAATGCCCGTTGTATTTGAATACTCTTTTAAAAATATTCTTTAAAAAAACTTTTCTTTTAACTCTTCCAAAATTTAATTGTTTTCCATATTTGCAGTTGAAAAAGTCTCAATGACTGAAAGCGGTACTGAAATGCCTTTTATAAAATTATTTTAGCATTTTCTACCTTGACTTTTTTCCATATATATATGTATGTATATGTGTGTGTGTGTGTGTGTGTGTGTGTGGTGTGTGTGTGTGTGTGCGTGTGTGAATGTGCATGACTCAGTGGTTAGAGCGTTGAGCTTACGATCGTAAGGTTCTGAGTTCGAATCCTGGACCGAGCTGCGTGTTGTGTTCTTGAGCAAGACACTTTATTTCACGTTGCTCCAGTTCACTCAGCTGTAGAAATGTGTTGCGACATCACAGGTGCCTAGCTGTATCGGCCTTTGCTTTTCCCTTGGATAACACTGGTGGCGTGGAGAGGGGAGGCCAGTATGCATGGGTGACTGCTGGTCTTTCATAAACAACCTTGCCCGGATTTGTGCCTGGGAGGATAAATCTGTAGGTGCAATCCCATGGTCAGTCATGACCGAAGGGTTCTCAGCATATATATACATATACATGTATACATAAATATGTATATGTATATACATATGTACATATATATATACATATATACACATACACATATATACATGCATATATATATATACACATATGTATATATATATATTAATTATAATAAAGGGTTAATTGCAACAAGTTGCTCAAAACCACATACCGAAAATATTAGAAATAGCAGCCAAATAGGTCACTATTTCTACTACTAGAAAAAATAAGTCTCCACAAACAAACAGAATTTGTAACCCGTATATGGTAAAGAGAAAGAAGACAACGAAATCCCAGCCTATTGGATTAATTATGGACGAATTCGTTTCTGGTCCTTTGTTTCGTTGGTACTGTTTTTGTAACTCACGTGGTGATTTTGGAGAGAGACATGAATTCGCTTGTGGAGATGCTGGCATACCGTTATATCGTTCGATGTCGCCTGGTCGAGTTGATGTAATGGGTGAGTTTTTTTCCTAGCATTTCTAGATTTATAGGAAATATTATGTTGACAAGGAAATGAACTTTCGATTCTAATCCAGAAACGAATTCGTCCATAATGAATCCAATAGGCTGGGATTTCGTTGTCTTCTTTCTCTTTACCATATACGGGTTACAAATTCTGTTTGTTTGTGGAGACTTATTTTTAGTATATATATATATATATATATATATATATATACATACATATATATACATATATATGGCAGGCTTCTTGCAGTTTCCGTCTATTAAATCCCCTCACAAAGCTGTGATCAGCCCGAAGTTCTAGTAGAAGACATTGCCCTAAGTGCCACGAAGTTCAACTGAACCCGGGACCATGTGATTCGTAAGCTACTACCACGCAGCCACTCCTACATACATATATAAACATATATATATATATATATATAATATATATATATATACATACATATATATATTATATATATATATATATATATATAATATATATATATATAATATATATATATATATATATATATCTATATATAAACATATATATATATATGTCTGTGTGTGTGTAGAATGTGAGGTGTGATATACAGAATTGAATATTGATAAAAAGTCGTCAGAATTTTGGAAAGTACTTTTTTTTCTTTTTTATATCTTCATTTTCAGATCAGCGCTTTCGTTCGTCTTTCGAACTTGACAAATACAATTTTGTAAATATCTTGCTTATATATATAAAACAGATGTTTTGGGGGGGATTCTGTTTATAAGAGGACATTGTTTTTGTTTTGACTTTTGGGGGTGAGGATTTGAAGACAATGGAAGATGGATATAAATATATATATATATATATATATATATATATATATACATACATACATACATACATGCATACATATATACATACATACTATATATATATATATATATTATATATATATATATATATATATATATATTATATACATATATATATATCAAGATTTACGAAGTAAATATGCTGCCCATTATTGATATTCTGAACAGTAAGTTTTCTAAATAACCGTTGGGATTGGAAATTACTTCGTAATCGCCTTTCTTTGCTTATATGATTTTCAATGTTGTTACCCTAATATGTACTCGCTCGTACGTCATCCAGAATTCTCTCAACTACGTACGTACACATACAGACACATATATACGCGTACGTACATGTTGCCCTGTGTGAGGTTTATAAATCATATACTTGTCTCTCTCTTACCCTCTCTCTCTCTCTTCTCTCCTTTGCTCGCTCGCTGTTGTATGCATGTTCCTGTCTCTATTGTGTATGTTTGTACGCACTGGTATACACTCACACACACACACACAACACACACACACACACACACACACATACACACCACACTGATACACACACAAACATACGCGCGCATGTCGGTATATATGAAAATGTTTACAAGTATACATCTATATATTTATACGATCAACAAAAGCTAAATATAAAAATCATAACGCAAATTTAGTGATGTTGTTTAACGTGAGAGGTATGTTAAAAGTGACAATTCTGGAAATAAATAATCACACAGGAACATATTTTATAGGACAAGAAAGAAAAAATAAGAATATTTATGTAGGACCAGGCTTTTATTGGCGAAATATTTTTTGCTTTTTGTCTTTTCAGTATCTAAATCTATATCGGAATAAACGCCAGTTGAAGTTCATATTAAACATAATTGTAATGTAGTTCTATCAACATTTATTTTCTTTCTATTGTTAATATATCATACATCTTGCTGATAAAACAAGTGGCATAATGGTTCTCTAGCAACTCTGAATACCTCAGAGAGGATTGAAAATAAAAACAACAATCAGTAGGGTTACAAAGATCGTGAGATTCTAACAGATATTGGTGTCAACAACGTGGTTTATCCATTATATTCCCATGGCAAACAAAAACGGTAACGATGGCAGCAGCTGAAGAAGGAGATAGGTGAACAGAGGAGAAACTCGAAGAGGTGCATTTAGTAGAATTACAACGATATTAACACTTATGAGCAAATAAACATCGGTAAATACATTAGAATGTATACGTTTGTCAATCTCTCTATCTCTTTTTCTAATTTCTTTCCACTGTTCTTCTCTCCATTATCTTCTTTCTATGTCTTATTGAGATTTTGATTTATAAAATGGAAAACTGGAATGAGTTAATTGACGCATTTAGATTTCAGTACTCAAAACGAAACTTTTAAGCATTCTTTTCTGAGATAAGAACTAGAATCTCCTCTCTGTTTTAATTTATTTTTCTTTTAAGATGTTACTTAAGATAATTCCAAGCGTCTCTAATTCAATTTTGTAATATCATTTTCATTTTCCTAACATTTCTTTCCAATAATAACTTGGTTTTTTTAATCATAATTTATTTACACATATCTGATAAATTTGTTTCGCATATTTTTATAGTATTTATGTTACTCGTTTTTGTTTCTTGTATTTATTTCATTCATAGAACACAAATCAATTCGTTGAAAGGGAAAGCTTTCTTTTGAGCTCACTAAAATACATACCAGTCATTTGCTACAATCGAACACATCCTTTGGCACATTATATGGTTTTATTCCAAAAGTGTTAAACGACGTAATTAACTACGGGTGGCAGAGGGTAGCAAGCTGTCAGAATAGTTAGAAGACCGATAAGAAAGGAGGGGCTTTTGATTGGAGATGATAGGTGACGAAGGGTTGTGAAGGACAGGTAAGTGATGCTAGCGGATGGGGCCGTTAGCATCGCTTTCATATTACCATTTTTTCATTTAAAATTCATTTTCCATAGTATTAATTATAATGTTCTATGTCCCCAATGTTTTGTAATGTCCCATCTGCATCGCCCCTTGTGGGTAATAAAAAATCAGATAGAAGACCGAATAAAATGCTTTCTTTCGACCAACTCATTACGCTTTGAGTTCAAATTTTAGCAGGGTCTTTGCCTCTCCTCACCACGACGTCGCTATAAATACCGTTCAAGTATCGTATCTCCTTACCCATTTCATTCAAAACTGTTGGCTTTATGCCGAAATTTGAAACCATTGTTTAGAGGTGGCTAAAAACTGGCATGTCGAGAAAATGATACTTATTCCGCATTACGACGTTCTGAGTTCAAATCCCGCCGAGGTTAACTTTGCCTTTCATCCTCTCAGGTTGAGTAAAATTAAGTAGCAGTCTTAAAAGATCTTTTCCCTTTCAACGGCAGATCGAGTAATTAATTTTTTGTAACTAAACACTTCCAGACTTCGGACACTGGTAGAATGTGTCATATAAAACATCTTTTACTCTTAGTGTTGTTGAGAAAAGTTTCTATTTTCAAAGTTATTTCGTGTTAAAGTTGTCGTATTTTGGTAATTTCAACCAATCAATGACGTGTATTCAGCTGAATAAAATTACTGCTGTTGTTTGTCAACAACAACTTTCGGTGGTGTATATTTCGTTTGTCACTGTTATTTATGACATATCTCATCTCAGTTACGTTTGTATGAATATACGAGTGTATCTGAAGCATTTTAATTTATAGCACCACCATAATCGTTCGTGCATTTCTACTGCTTTTAGTTTTTTTCTGTTTTTAAGCAACTATTTTCGGAAAGATTTTTTGCCCCCCTCCTCCTCCAATTTCTTCATTTTTCGCTTTTTTCCGTAACTCTAACCCTAAAACCCTAACCCTAACCTTAATCCTAAAACCTTAACCCTAACTCTAATCCTAAAATCCTAACCCTAAACCTAACTCTAAAACCTTAACCCTAACTCTAATCCTAAAATCCTAACCCTAACCCTAAAACCCTAACCCGAAAACTCTAACCCGAAAACCCTAAAGCTAAAACCAGTACAAACGCACGAACGATGTCATAAATAACAGCGTCAAACGAAATATACACCGTCAATAGTTGTTGTTGCCTATGTCAGAAATTATTATTAACACTGTAATTAGTGCCGTCACACGACTGACAGCGGGTTTTAAAGGTTCGTTTGTGTCTTATTTTTGTGTCTACCATTTTTTAAAAGTTTTATTCCCTCGTTTATTAGAGACATGTTATATTTTTCCGATTCTTACAAAGAAAAAACTTCTCGAATGAAATGCCAAACGACTAAACTGGTCTGAATACGGAGAAGTACATGATGCAGTCAAAGAAACCATCAACATTTACGATTCGAAAAAAGTCTCAATAGCAAACGCACAGAATGCAACAATTGAAACCCCGGTGGTAACTACGGAAAGCGATAAAGTATTAGCTATATGAGGACACCGTTACTATTTGGCTAACTTCACTAGCGCCATACTAATAGACTTTTAAATACGGTAGGTTTTTTTAATTTATACCAGTATATTAGTAATTTTTAATGCGGTGTGCTGGCAGAATCGTTAGCACGCCGGGGAAAAAAGCTTAGTGGCATTTTGTCCGCCTTCACGTTCTGAGTTCAAAATCTGCCGGGGACCACTTTGCCTTTCCTCCTTTTGGAGTCGATAGAATAAGTACCAGTTGAACACTGGGTCTGATGTGATCGACTTACTTCTTCCCCCGAAATTACTGGTCTTGTACTAAAATTTGAAATCAATATATTAGTAATTCTTATTTCATTTATGGGAGGGCATGTGGCTTAGTGGTTATGGAGCTCCGATCACAATCATAATGTCGCAGTTTCAAATCCAGGGTTAGGCGGCAAGGCACTTCATTTCACGTATCTCTAGTCTTCTCAGCTTAATACGAATGCACGTGATTGCTGATGCAGCACTCTCTCTATCCATTTGTCATATTCTGGATTTATCGCTGGGTCAAAGAATGGGAGAGTCGAGAAGGTGTACATTGGTGTATAAAAGAATGAGTAAAAGCAGGGTACTGGTTTTATTAGCCTCCATCACAAGCACTGAGGGGAAGAAAAGTATAGCAAATGAAATAGTGAAAAAAATGCATTCACAAGAACTTAAACGTGTCGGAGTAAAACTATAAGAACTCAAATCCGGTATTGAAATGTTATTAAGCACCGACCTCACAGTCCTAAATATGCTACAGTTTAGTTCCAACTTTGAACAAAAATATGTATATTTTACAGGAGAATAAATCGATGTTTCCATTCTTTTTTATAAGTCGCCAACAATATAAGCGGCGATAATTGGCTTTTGTAACCAAGTGCTGTGAATTAGAGCCATCAACAGTTATTTTCTTTCATTTCTTTCTTTTCCTTATTACTCCCTCTACTTCATTTACAACTTTCTAGTAACCCTGCACAGAGATTCATCATTCTAGCTCGGAAAATACTTTGTAACTGAACAATCAATATTCGCTTATTTCAGTGTATAATTCGTTATATTAAACTATCGTATGTCCAAATTTGGCCAAATGCGTGTTTTTTCTTTTTTTTTTTTTTTCAACATTTAATTCTGCTTGCAATAGCCGGTTATTTTGGTCAAACTATCGTATCTCCTGCTAATTCAGATGCCAAAATATGAAAATTGTCAAAGTGTAGTACAACAGCTTAGAATTTTTCAAATATATAAGTCCCACATACGACAGTTTTGCAAATATATTTCTGACTGAAAATATCATACATGCATGGAGTTACGATTTCATGCACCCAACAAAGTATGATTGTTAAGCTGAAACTGTTGCTAATGTAAAACGAAATGGAATAGTGAAACTATATTTTCGTTTTCTGAAAAAGCAACGTTTTAGACTTTCGACACTTTTGCATAATAGCAACGAATTGTAATAAAACTGCAATCAGATCCAGCGAGAACATAAACCATGTTGCAACCTCTTGTTATAGTTGCTTACGTTATCTTTTATTCCACAACGGTCATAATTATATCGTTCTGCTAGATTACCCATGAAGTGCTTATATTTTAAACAGAAAGAATTACTCGAAGTAGCAATTTCTGCGTTGTTGTTGTTGTTGTTTTGCTGTGTTTTTGTTTTTAATTCCAGTTGTATTTGTCTGTAACTTATACGAAACAGCTTCAAAAGATGATCAGATCAGTTTTGCTACCCAGCTTGACATGAGTTCCAAAATGTTGGTCATAAGCTACGTCTAGCATTAACATGAAGCTTTACACAACGTTACAAAATAATCACCACTTTGTCCGAAATCTTTTTTTATTTATATATATATTTTTTCTGTTTTATTTTTGTTGTGTTTTTTTTTTCTTTTTTGTAGCAGAAACAATTTTGTTTGTTATCTTATTCTCTGCGTGAAATCCAATTTGAAATGTGATATTTTCGTTGTCGTCATCATCGTTGATTGTCGTTCTTGTTGCTATAATCTTCTCTCTAAGTATTGAAGAAGCATGAATCTAATAGGATATACATTTTAGGAAAATATATTATTGCAGTCACTAGTATGTCTTCATTTGATGGATGTCAATATAATTTTGACGCAATGAAATATAGACGAATAAAAAATAAATTTCGAACACAATTCTATAGAAAACCAAATAAAATTCAACATAGAGAAAAGTACTTGTTGCCAAGGGCACTAGAAATGCTCGGTAGTAATAAATATTCATGCTGAACGTGTTCACTTAAGACAGTGGGGTGGCAGAATGGTTAACGCATCGATAAAAATGCTTAGTAACATTTCTTGCGAATCTTTACGTTCTGAGTTCAAGTCTCGGTGAGACCAACTCGGCGGACTTCAATAAAATAAAGTAGTAGTCAGGTACTGGATGTCAATATAATCGACTTCCTCGCTTCCCTCAAAACTGTTGGCCTTGTGCCAAAATTAGAAAGAATATGAAATACGCTCACATCATGAAATATATTAAAGTAACGTGAGGAGATGTGAATTCTGATGTTTCGAAAACTGCAACTAGATGAGTGTAAAGTACAACCACACCCGATATAGGAGCCTTAACGCGATTGTTCGACTTGCTAGAAATAGCAATCAAAATCCCTTAAAATTGTATACTACTATCTTAAAATGAGAAGAACAACGTAAACCTAGATATACAGAAAGATGGAATGGTCAAAATTTGACCAACGCTAAAACCAGGATTGAAATCAATTACAAACATTTCATCTCAATGTTTTCTTCAAAACAAGCCGTATATATATATATATAATATATATATATATATATATATATATATTATATATATATATATATACATATATATATATATACATATATATACATATATATATATATATATATATATATATATATTATATATATATATATATATATATATATATATATATACATATATAGGGAAGAAAAACAGGGGCACCAGGATCTCTATCATAATTATTTCTTCCCAAGTGGTCCATGAACCCTGAATATAAATCAACTCTTAATTAATTTTGATGCTTTCTGATATAATACGGACGACAAACTTCTACTTTAATATAAGCATCAACAATATACTGCTGAACTAGGTTGCCTGATTTGTGAATTGGACTAAATTCATCCCTTATTGCTAAACGATAACAATAGTATTGTTGCATTGTGACTTTATTGCGAACTCTGGTTTGCCTCTGTTGCACATGTTCCATACTTATGTGCTAACCAATAGTATTGGATAAATCATACGATCTAAATACAGCGAGAGATACGATATTTGCTGCCTTTATTCACCTTGTGGATATATTATTATATCACGATGAACTGAAAGTGCACCATCTTCACCTACAAATACAGCTGCAATTTTATTATGAACAGGGTTATTGTATCTCCTGGCATCTGGGCCTGAAATGAAATGCATAGTTACTTTCTTCGGATTAGCATTTTCTCTGGCTGTTCCTTTTTCTTCTTGTTCAACAGTGCGCATATTTAAATATGCTGCAGTATATGGATTATTCAGCATGACTGAAGAAATCTTTTCCATTACTGACTGCAAGCAATTAATATTTTCAGGCACTTCAGCTCTTGTTTGTAAGGCTTCTTTAGAATCAACAATATAGAGTTAAGCATTTCTTCTAGGTTCATTGTTTTCAGGATGTAAGTTGCTTGCGTGATGATAGACTTGTCCTTGCAAGCGGAAACAGTTTGGGCCACGACCAGGGGGTAATGTAACATTGGCTCCAAATGAGGCGAATGAATACATTGAATTATAGTTTCTGATATTCTGTCAAAAGTTCATTCCTTCAATGTCGGTATTCTCCAAAAGTTGTTTCTTTTCTTGTATATATTTATGTATATTTGGCAAGGAAACCTTACCATTAAGGCAACAATTAAGTGCTTCCTGCGGAAATCTACATGCATGACAGTGCGGACATACTATGTTCATCTCACCAATCCCAAATTGAAAATGTTATTGTTCTTTTATTATATTCCGTCTTCTTATTTGATCTTTGTCTGTCCTAAGATAATTCTGTGTTTCAGCTTCTTCCATATTTTTCCTTCTTTGTTGAACTCTGTTTCTCAAATTTTTCTAAGAACAGCTGTCTTTGCTCGTGGCTCGTGTTCTCGATTCCTTTGATATCTATCACTCTTATTTTGAAAATACACTTCTCTTTGATCCTGGCTCATTTGTTCTATCGTTTGCTGATTTCTTACCCTCCTATGCCGTAGGATACGCTCCCTCTCCTCTTCACTTATTTCGTTTCTTCAGTGTCTCACACTCGCGCGATTTTTATTCCTTATTTCCTCCTGCTGGTCTTCACGCAATCGTTCTTTTCTTCTGCGCTGACGCTCACGTACTGTGTCTCTCATGCGATTATCCATATTTCAAAACATGCTATTAAAACATGTTTTAACCCAAACTATGCACACACGCAAATACATTCATATATACATACATATATATATATATATATATATATATATTAATATATATATATAATATATATATATATATATATATATATATATATATACATATATATTATATATATATATATATATAATATATATATATATTATATATATATATATATATCTGTGTGTTTCCTTTAATTTTTGTTTACTTACACGCATCAACAAATGAGCCAGAAACTCTAACTTAAAGATATAGAAAGAAAAAGACAACGTTGTATCCCAAAGCCGAATGATGTTTTTTAGCTGACGTGTAATTTTATAATGAAATTCGAAATTTAAATTTTGGAGCAAAACACTTACCATGTTATCTGGTGTATGGTGGCAGTTGAAATGGGTTAAAACAAATGTGTGTGCGTGTGTAGTTGGGCCTTTAATAGCAATATAAGGTCAGTCGTAGTAAGGAATTCAAAACGGCAACACGCACAATCATATACATACAAACATACATATTCATGGACACACATACACAAACACATATATATATAGAGAGAGAGGCAGACAGACAGACATTAAGTGGCAGAGAGTTCACTAACCTCTCTCTCTCTCTTCCTATCCGTTGCTTTGCCACTGACTGGAATTGTTTTAGTTGTGTCTTCAAGCTCTTTCTCTCTCTCTCTTTCCCTCTAAGTTTTCTCTTGCTATTTAAACAATAAATGACCAAAATGATTCAGTGTTCCAATTGAAAATCATATACGAATGTATTAGACAGTTTTTGTTTAGGATACGGTATCCAATGTTTGCTCTGGTTAAAAACACAAAACAAACACCACTTTCCTTTGAGTTACCACTCACTCCTCTCTCTCTCTCTCTCTCTCTCTCTCTCTCTCTCTCTTTCTCTCCCTCTCACTCTCACTCCCTCTCTCACTCGTTCTCTGTCCCGACTATAATAGCAGTTAATGTTTAAGAAATAAAGGACGTCGTTTTACATATGTGCTTGTACATAATCAAGTAAACAAATGTACAAATTGAAATGCAAAAGAATGAAATAATAAATGGATTTATGAATGAAAGTTTAGTAATTGCGTTCATTTCCACCACGCGACACTTATTATTGCAAACATGTTTTAACTAACCTAAACTATACACACACACAAATACATTCATATATATATATATCTTGAGTTGTAGCTGTAATTCAAAAGGGCCAGTCTTAACTGAGTGAGGCTGAATATCCCTGAGAACTCCCTTAAAGTCATTCATGTCTGTGGAGTACTCAGCCATTTGTAAGTTAGTTTTTATCGTCGTGTAGTAATGAAAAGTGAAATTGCCATCCAATATTTGCTATGTCTATGTATCTATGAACTTTTCTTTGTATTTATGTATCTACTCTCTCACTCTCTCTCTCTCCCTTTCTCTCTTACTTCCTCCCTGTCTTCCTCTCTCTCGCTTTTCCACTTCTTTGAAGTAAGTGTGACACACATATCAGATACGCACAAAAACAAAAAGTTAGCGTATTAATATTATTGATATATATATCCGGAAAGGCTCCCCCCCTCTCAAGTCGCGAAACGAGGGCAAAGGATAATATACCCGAACAAGAAACACAAATGGAAACGAAACTACAAAATAAGTAATAACACAGTTAATTTTGCGTCTATGGCCAGTATCACGAGCGAAATAGTGCAAGTCGGCCCGGACGATCTGGAGAAATACAAGTTTTTAATACAAAAGGAGGGAACCAATGTAAAACTGATCCCACCTGGTGAAGTGATATACATCACAAAGAGACAAACAATCGTGTTTAAAACCTTGTCACTCAAAACAAAAAAAATTGAAATTGCTACTAAAGAAGTAATCGAAAAATACCTACAGCCGATATGGCAAAATATAATATACATAGCCAGAGGAAAGCGCTTCGGAACTGTCAAAGCATGGTTCTCTTTGGAAGAAGAAGAAGGCAATAAACATTCGACAACTCCCCTAAAGACAACGGAGCTAGTACTGCTGCCAACATATTTAGGCAAGCGGACATCAAAAATCAAAATAGGAGAGGTCCCACCGGAAATCGACGTGGTGTGGGTGGTGGCAGCTGAACTGCTAAACTTGGAGGATAAAATCGCCAGGCTGCACTAGCTTAACTGGAGGGCGAGGCCGAAAACTGGTAATCCAGACCAACCAGCAAGACTTGGAAGAATTGCCAGATCAAATTTTACTGCTGGACTAAACCAAACTAAGAGTATTAGAGGTGGGAGCGAAAGCCAAGATGCTACAAGTGCGGCATGAAAGGGCATATTAAAACCGCATGCCCACAAGACAAAGCGCCAGTAGCAACCCCTACGGCAAGTAATTCCCCACAAACTGACAAAGCCATAGTAACCTGAAATGAGACGATCACCATCACGTCAAAACAACACAACCAGTCATAGCGCGAGAAAAGACAAAATTACAAAAGAGAGACGCCCCGGAAAAAATAACTCCAACCGCAACTAAAGAAGTGGAGAGCAACTGGATGGATTTCATGACGTCAAAAACAACAAAACACCTGCATGCATGCCCCAACACACAAAAGTCAAACACCCAGCCATTACTCCCAGCTACAGTAATAAACATAACCGCATTCAACACGAACAACTCCAGCTTAGTAGAACTGATGAATAGAAATGAACCTATCACACCATATATAGATCCAACACACCCAAACATACCAGAAAATATAAAATATACATAGACAATATCTCATACACAGGCTTAAAAGAAAAATACTCAAATGACATTGGACCATTACAGAGAACTTTTAGTAAACATTTTTACACTTATTTTTAAGAAAAGTACCCAAAACTCCGCATACAGTCCATTCATACAAGTCACATCACCCAGAAAAAAACCCACCTTAGCTAAACCTACAACATTGACGCACACCTTCAGAAAGGAAGCTCGGGAATTGTCATTTGTTATATTTTTCTTCTCTCGTGAATAAGATCAGATTTTCATTTTCATTTGTTGAGTATGACCGTGACACGATTCAGTTGTATCCAAACCAAGATGCTATGCCTCATGAAAGAAGGAAAGCTCTGGGTAAAATGTTTCTTAAGAGGAAGGTATGAAGGGAAGGTGTGAATGTCAGCTGTTGTACGTGTTTAAACATGCGTCTTGTACTAGAAGGCTTCGCAATGCTTCCTAGATCTGCTACATGAAAAATGCCTACATGTTCGCAACACGAACTTTGACCCGCAGCTTATTGTATTCGGGTTAAGAAAGAATACATATACTGATGGTATCCTTGTCCTGCTAATACTTACTAGCAAAATTTTTATATATAAAGGCAAAGTATAAAAAGCCACACTTAGCCCCAAACATTTTAGATACTTTGTACAAGACAGGTATCTTATTGAAAAATATAACATATCTTACAATAAAAGTAAGCAAGATGAGTTTTATAAAAAGTGAATGCTCTACCATGGGTTTGCAAATGTGAAGTAATCTTGTATTATTACTTCTTGTGGAACCACAAGAGCATACTATAACTGTATTAAAATTTTATGAGTGATTGGCGAGTGAATGTGTAGTAGCGTGTAGTCTTTTTTTTCACTTTCTTCCTTTCCTCGCTTCTCTTTTCTAAGAAAAATGTCCTGTTCTGCATTTATTTTTATAAAAGACTTCACAGTCCCCTAGCTGTACTGTCTTCAATTATAAAAGGGCAAGCAGGAAATTTTTAAAATGTTAATTAAAAAAGAAGATGTTTCAACCAGGACCATTAAATACTGGTATCATCTATAATCATGATGGAGACACAGAGTACGAACTTAAATTTCGATCTCCGATTGAAGAATTACGTTTGTATTCTGCGACAAACATTGGCTGCTGAAGTATTGTAAAATTGCTTATTAAACTTAAATTTTAAAAAAAGAAATTACAACTAAAGTCTCATTTTGTATTTTGGTTATTGTTTACCAGTTTAAAAGTTTTTCGTTTATTCTCTCATTTTCCCCGTAAAGTTCATTTACAAGATAATCATATTCCAATATATTCATATATTCCATACATTATATCTACTAACCATATATATATATTACTCCATTTTCATGTACATGTGTGTGTGTGTTTGTGTGTGTGTGTGTGTGTGTGTGTGTACTACATCAAACTTGTAGAATTTCTTTTATATTTTCCGACTTGATTTCCATGAAAAACAATTTTTAGCATATTCTAAACAGCAATATTCAATTTTCACGATGTTATATTTTCCACTTATTTCTTTCTCTATTCATGTCTACTCCTTTTATTTCATTAGTTAGCATAACGTTATGTTACATCTGTTTTTAAACACTAACTTGGTTGAAAAATAATCTATGTACTTAAATTTTGGGAATTTAGAAACTTCAAGAATGTAAAATAATTATTTTTTCAGGAACAGAGAATCGCGCAGCAAATAAAACTTCTACTATAAACACAAGGCCTGAAATTTTAGGGAAAGTGGTAAATAAACTACATCGACCCAGGTGTACAACTGATACCTTTTCATTGATCCTGAAAGGGTTAAAAGACAAGTGGAACTCGAAAGGTAAAGACAAGCGAAATGCATCTAAACATTTTGTCTGGCGTGCTAACGGTTCGCCAGCGTGCCGCCTCAAATAATGTTATAACTAATAGAGGGTAAAAATTGTAAAAGATATTTTCAACATTTTCTATCCAAAGCGTTTTTAACCCAATATTTGCACCTCAATTATTTATAGCGTTATTTGCTTGGAGATTCATCATTACTAAACAAAAATTGATACGCTTTATTTTTTAAACTTTGGTTTCGAACCTAATACTCCTAATTCAGAAAGTAACGTAAAACTAAGCGTGCAGCAAACACACATATAGACACATACACAGATACGCATACATAGGTTCTTTTTTCCTCTCTAATTGAAAAAACAACCAAATCGTGTACTTTGGTCAGGAATATCTGGCCCGTATGATACAAACTTTTAGTAACCAATTTTCTTCATTTGTTGATACAGTAAACACTGCCAACGGGCAGAGTTCTTTTGTAGAAGTAGCAAATTGAAGAATCTTTTGTGAGTGTTGTAAAACTAACCACTTTCAAGCAGAAATGGCCGGAGCCTCCAAACAACAATCTTACCATCAAGAATAGTTGCAGAATATTAGACTAATTTCTGTAAAGTGTTTTGTTATGTTCTGTTCTTATTTCCATTTTACTGTTTGCTTTATTTATTTCCTCAAATCTACACAAAATCCCAAAATATGAGCTTAATGCAAAAACAGAACAAGATTTATTGAAGAAAAAAAAGAAAAGAGAGAGATGGAATTTGAATTCATGCAATAAAATAAGAACAAAAACTTTTCCTGCGGGCATAACTAAACCAAAATGAACGATGGATAGATGGATGGGAGGATAAATGGAAGAATGGATGGCAGGAACAATGGAACGAAGAAAGATTCTTCTTTATTTTTATTTGTTATATCTTTATTTTATTTTGTTCTTTTGCTATACAATTGCTCATTCTAATAGTAACTGATTAATACAATGCAAAACAAAATTTGGCAGTAAAAAGCAAAAAAAAAAAGGGTAGAAAAAGAACACAAATGCTTGTTATTTCGATGAAGTAGTCAATTATGTTTTAAATTTTTGTTTTTCGTTTTGTTTTGATTTTTCTCCTATCACTCATTTTCCCTACAAAGTTTATTTAAACGAAAATTTCTGTATTCATATTCCTCTATACACATATTCCGCGCGATACACACACAACATAACATACACAGGCACACATATCACTATGTTTACCCATACACACACACACATCTCTCTCTCAATATATATATATACATATATATACCACGTATGTTTACCATACATACACACACACGCACACATTTCTTTATCATCTAGCACGTAGAATTTGCTTTTGAATTTATATTTTCCGACTTCATTTCCAGGAAAAATATTTTTTTGAGGTATTCAGAAGAGCAATATTCAATTTCCATGTTGTTATATATTCCGCTTATTTCTTTCTCTATTCTTGGCTACTCCTTATATTTTATCATTATCAATATTATTAATTCTGCATTTACTTTTTTTTCCACTAAATGTTTAATCTCTGAATAGCCTTTTTTTAAACTTTAATTTCTAAACTCTATTATATTCCTTTCTTTAGAAAAAAAAACAGTATAGCTGAATACTATATCAATTAAATGAGATATTAGTTAAACAGTGAAAGACAACAATAGCAATTAAATATAGGAATTATATATTAGGAATAATGATGTAGTGAAGAAACAGAAATAGCAGTTGACAACCAGATAAATCGCCTGTCGGCATCCAAATCAAGATATCTACATTCTGGGTTCAAATTCTACCAGAGATCTTTATTGTCTTTCGATTGCTGTTAAACCTTTGCCTGTCCTGTATATCGCATGTGATATACAGGATATATTTCCCTGGTTTCTGTGTATCATATATGATACACATTTCCCTTTTTTTTTATTCAATTACCAGAATAATTTGAGACTTGTGAAAGGGAAGTTTTTTATTGCTCTGAATGTTTGAAGCCACGACTAACTGAAAGTCTGATAACAAGTATGGACATTTAGGAAAAATTTATAAAAGGATTAAGATTCGACATAATATTGGTTTCTTGCTTAAAAGCAAAGTTACACACTTAGTAGCAGTAGTCTGGGAAAAGTATATGCGATATATTTCTAATTCCTAATATATTTCTGATGCTTTCGTTATCAACTTCTTAAAGATGAATCACAAATTTGATTTCGGGTTGGATTTTAAAACTGAAACGTAAATAAACGAAAATATATTATGCAATGTATTTAATCCACTCTTCTACAGATTTTGTTGTCAAAGTTCATTAGACTGCAAATGTTAGTGTGGTTAAGAAGTTAACTTCACAATTCAATGGTGCTGGTTTCAATATCACTGCGCAGCACATAGAGCATGTGTCATCCTCTGTCATACCGGAGGAGATGAATGGCTTGAAAACCCAGAATGTTGTGATCGTACATTATATATATATATATATATATATATATATATGTGTGTGTGTGTGTGTGTGTGTGTGTGTGTGTGTGTATACTAGCAAATGCACCCGTCCTTTGGACGGTGTAATTTATTATAATGGCGCACTCCTGTGAAAGGTTTAATTTGATTTAGCCCGCATTTAGAGGTTGTTTCAAGTTGATAAGCGTAAAATGCATAACTACTATTTTCGTTAGCAGTTTATGATATGGTATTAAGAAACTTAGGTAATGAATGTGTGAACACGATTTTGGTAGTTAATAATAAATGAAAGTTCATGAAATGAGATTGCAATTTCAGTAGGCATTACGGATCTTATATCTTATGTGAAGCGTTTTGTATCGTGTACCTATTTTTCTCTTAATGCCTGACATTGAAGCCTTTTTGCAATGAAACTCATGTATGATAAAGAAAAGCAAGCATTTATAGCAAACACGCAAATAGAATAACGGCATGTACAAAAATACATGTCAGAGCATGCTTATGAGCGAACAGCGTGCGTAAAGTAAGAAGGGTCACTGAAGGTAATGTACTGTTAACAGCAATCAGGGAAATGAAGCAAAATATCAATGAAATGCTTGCAGGAAATCTGTTTGCTAACGGCTCCAGCTTGGCGTAGATGTGAATAATACAGTAGAAGAATAACAACTGTGGGGCTGCTTTGTAGACGACACTTTTTATTTTTCCTTCAGGAGCATAGATGAATAAGTTGTCTGGATGGCCAACTTTGGAACAACCGACGTAGAATTGCCTATGTGAAAAGTACGAAGTTCGAAGGTCCAATCCGACAACTTTCAGCAACTGAACTTTGACTTTGTTAATTGTCGTGCATAGGGTAGGGACAGTCTGTTGGGGTTAGCAGAATTTTCTGAATGAAAACGGTATCATTGTTTTATCAACTGCATGACCATCTTATTGAATTAGCAGCAACGAATATTCTACAGACAGGTGAAGCATTAATTCTCAAGTAGAATCAGTCAGAGAGAGTGCATGATAATACTTCTATCCGGTTTCCGTTTAACTAATTTCTCTCATAAGGTATGGATTGACTTAAGATTATAGACAAAGTTTTCCCAAGACCTCATGCAGTGAGATAGTACTCGACCTCCTTGAAAAAAATTACTAGAAATAGAACAAAGGAATCTCTCTTAGTGGTGTAAGCGCTGTCAGCAGTGTAAGGTGTATAAATTGTTATGCACGAAGGGAATGGGGCCTTTCCGAAAAGCCAGAGGAGAAATTTGAACGTTTTGGCGCAACTAAATTGGTTCACTTTTTTAATTTAAAACTGTGGCAAGATGAGAAATAACTAGCTTTTTTTTTTTGTTAATGTAGAGGTCACAATATTTTATCTGCTCCTAAACGTCTGTGGCCTAACTAACACGTATATTTGTTGCATGGCAAAAATACGGCAGGCTCCAATCACACTTGCAGCATCTACGCCGCTTACAACAATAACTCTGTTTTTTATCGAGCCAGCTGAGTGAAGGCGCTGACCTAATAGTCAGGGCTTTGCACTACCGAGATTAAGATCATGGCTTCGATTCCCGAACAAAGTGTTGTGTTCTTGCGCAAAAACAGTTCGTTCAACTTTAATCCAGTCCACTCGGTTGTAAATGAGTTCCAGCAATACCTGAGAAGTTTAACCCCGCGACGGACCGACATTTAAAACCAAGGGGGAGAGGTGTAATCTCAGTCATTTACATGCCGTGGAATCCAAGTTAAGTTCTGACTGTATGAGTGCTACGGCTCATGAAGGACCTAAATCAACTTGCTGATGAATGCTGTCGACGGAATCGCGATGGAGAATGATATCACATCCATAAACAATCGTGCATTTATGTGCGTCTTTATGTGACGGAGAGAGAAAAGTAGAGAGGGTGATAGAGAGAGGGCAAGTGAGAAAGAGAGGAACAGAGTTCACGCGAATAATTTAATTAAGTGTTAGGAGAGATGTAAATGGCGAATGACCATCTTGGTGTTTAGACTACAGATGAAAATAATGATAAAACAAAATCTTGCCGCTTGAATTGAAGAATTTCTTATTAAACAAGCAGGAAAATCAATCAGAAATTTAATAAGCTCTCAGACAAATTAGTTTAGACTTATTTACTTTTGACTGATGACTAATCAACGCCAGTTAATTGATTCGTGATACTTACCTGTTTCATGTTGACTCTGAATATACTAACAAACCTCATGTTGTGAGCAACTCGCTAATTAAATGTTAGTCGTTATCACTGCTATTACCTCTAAAATCTAGCACCACCTTGTTTTCGTTCGAAAAATCAAATTGCTCAAGATCAACCGGCACATGTCAGCAAGAAATATGAATGACTTTATGAAACTTCCTTGCAACATTACAATGTCGCAGGATTGACAATTTTCGAGTATTCACTTACGTGGTCGAGTTCCCTCTTCTTCTTCTTCTTCTTCTTCTTCTTCTTCTTCTTCTTCTTCTTCTTCTTCTTCTTCTTCTTCTTCTTCTTCTTCTTCTTCTTTTCTTCTTCTTCTTCTTCTTCTTCTTCTTCTTCTTTAACATCATATCAGCCTCTCGTGGGATAAAATATATTCGAAGGTGCTCCAAGTGCAACCATCGCTTTGTACTTTTCTTTAAAATCCTGTTGCGTGTAATTTTGAGGAAGATTTTATGCTATTTAAGGTAGGTCGAGGGCAGCGAGTTAGCGAGTCAGACGAAATGCTTACCAGCATTTCTTACTGCTCTTTACGTTCTGTTTCCAAATTCCTCTGAGGTGGTCTTTGCTTTTCTTCTTTTCGTGGGATGGGGTGATAAAATAAGTAGCCTTCCCTAAGAATTGCTGGCCTATGTGCCAAAATTTTTAGCTAGTGAAGGCAGAATGTCTGGCTACATATAGGCTAGTGTTGCACGTTGCCAATCTTCAACTGAATGGTTCGTATCGCGTTCTGTGTGATATATAGTTATTGCTCAACTCAATGAGTCTCGGTTCGTACAGTTAACCAAACTGAAGCATAGCATTAGTATTGTGTGAAAATAGAGGTTACCGATTTAAACATCGAAATAAAACAGTAAGATCGATGAAGACGAAAGGAAATAGGTAGAGGTAGAGCCTTCATAAAAAGGCATTCAGTTTTGAGTGATGATTGTGAATATAAGTATGAAGGCTGCTTGCATTAATTAATCTTGCATATATAGATACATAGATGTGCGTACATATGCACACACATATATACTTACATATACATAAATACTCATGTCCACATATATGTGTGTATGTGTGTGTGTGCCTGTGAATGAAAGGAATTGAAAATGTATTTACGTATTACAGATGTTTCAAAAAGTGCACCGAAAGCATATTACGTAACTTTCAGGCGTTACATAATTATTCAGTG
>NC_043007.1:68207973-68212973 GCF_006345805.1 Octopus sinensis | reverse complement strand
AAACTAATGAAATTAATAGGGAAAGACATAATCGAAGTTTGTGTGGTTTAATCTCAACACGATAAGACATCGAAATAGATAGAAATCAAAATAGTTATAGTTTGGTTTATTTTCATATATGTCTATATGTGGCGGTGTCCTAGCATGGCCACAAGTTCTGGACTGCATTACATAAAAGAATAAAGTGTATGTATTTATATATATATATATATATATATATATATAATATATATATATATATATATATATAGAGAGAGAGAGAGAGAGAGAGAGAGAGAGAGATATGAGAGTATTGTAGTTCGCTTGAAGCATTGTGTATTATTTGTGAAATATAACGTGTCTTCTTGAATGGCACTACAATGCAGAGTGGACTATAATGACTATTATAATTTAATTAATCATAGTCTGATATAATATTTCGGAATATGAAAATTCCTTCTTCAGATATCGTTAGAAATTGATCGGATTAACTTCCCAGCGGTTGCGAACTCGGCCTGGTCTCACATACTAGGTCTCACAATAAACTTTTACTGTTGTATTGACTTGTGTATCTACGTGACTGAACAAATCAACAGAAGTGGCACTTTATTCAGTTAGAATTGTATATACTCAGTAAAGGTTGGATAAGTTACTCACGTTGCTAAAGAAGTTTCGTGGACCAGAAAGCATTTCAGTTACCTCAGATATTCGGAAGCATGTGTGTATCTATGTGTGCATGTACTTATGTGTATACGTGCGCGTGTGTGTGTGTGTGTGTGATCAAAATTCAATTCTTTATGCAACACCGTACGTATTGTGTGCCTTGTTAGTCAACTTTCACGAGCTGCTTGACGTGTTGATTTTCACAGGCTGCGATTAAACATTTCCTGCATTATTGCCACGTACTCCGCTGATTCGGAGGTCATCAACTCTGCATACCAAATTTTTCTTATCTCCGGACGTAGTGTTCCAAACAATGGAATTCCACACTTCATAGCATGCTGCTAACTTAGCTTGCTCCTGAACAGTCAAGCGACTGGCCATCTAGAAAATAAGACAATAAGAAATCCCCATTAGTATTACCTGTTTAAAAAATGCTTTCGTCATGACTTCAGTGATACTAAAAATTCTGTAAGCAATTTCTAATGCCTAGTTATTTTCTACCCACCATGTATATAGACACATACACATACAACATTAAATAGATTTAAGCATGTGCTAATGTCTTCCTTTTTCATCATATTGGTCGCTACAGATATATGTGTAAATGTATGTGCCTGTGTGTATAAAAGTTGTTTTTCTTTTTACACGAAATATATATACACATGATATAATGTGTTTGTGAGTAAAGCATTATTGTTTGAAGTTCCACGTTCATCATAAACTACATGCTTATCGGACAGAAAATTAATCGTTATTTTTAACTAAATCTAGTCGTAACGTATGTCTTTCTATAAACGCTCGGGTCCGAAAAGATGTGTTTCTTCGTTTTCTATATAGTTTTTCTTTGTCTATATGTTATTTGGTTTATGACCAATACGGAACTTAAAGTAACCATGTATTAATCTGTAACAGATTATGTCATAGATATTTTATATCGATGTGAGTGTGTGTATATCAGACGAAGGGAAAATGAATGTTCTTTTAAATTAAAGCTAGTCCTATATGAAGTGTTTCTAAATGTGCCCTGATTCGAAAGGACTTTAATACTTTTTTTACCTATTGAGTATGTATTTTATTGCATATACGAAATTTAAAGGAAAGTTTGTGAGCTGGCAGAATTGTTAGCACACCGGGCAAAATGCTTAGTGGTTTTTCGTCCGTCTTTATGTTCTGAGTTCAAATTCCACCGAGATAGGCTATGCTGTTCATTCTTTCGGGGTCCACAAAATAAACACCAGTTGAGCACTGAGGACGATGTAATCGACTTACCCACTCTCCCATAATTACTGGTCTTGTACCAAAATTTGAAACTAACATGAAACTTAAAGTAGCAATATTTACTCTATAACAGACTATGTTGCGTTGGTTTGTGTAAAGAGAAAAACATTAGAGAGAAGAGTTTGATAGATACATAACATAGAGAGATAAACTGACTGACAAGTATATTCAATAGAAAGATAGTCAGATAAGATAATTAGGAATGGACAACTTCAGTAAGTCAAACATATTTATACATTTGTCTCTTAATTCACGCACAAACGATATTGTGAAATACAGAATCAAATGAAATGTCTTTATGTGGGCAATTATGTGTGTACGTGGTAAACCAGTGTGATATGCCGCTTGCGTATGTCTCTATGTGTGTATCTAATTGTGTGCACTGTGTCGCGTGTAAATCTAATAAAAAGCTTATAGTTAAATTAAGACAGCTTCTACCATGAAACAAACTTCAAGAGATTGAAATAGATTTCTTATCGTTAGTCATCTGGATAACATTATTTTTTTCCCCTTTACATTTAGTGTAAACTCTAAATTCATACCTGAAATACCAAAGAATCTTCTATATCTAATTTTATTTGCTTCCATAATCTTAGAAAAATGTTGTCTGTTTCTCCTCTATTTCCTATAGTTTTCGGTTGTTTTTTTTCAAATTTCGCATCAATGTTCTGATGAAAAACAAATATTGAAGGAAAGACCAAAAACAAATCACCAGTAAAAATAAATGTAAATAATTTGTATTATGTTGCAAGAAGTATGATGCAGAGACAGAAGAAAAAGAAATTAATCCATAAATAATGGAAGGTATAATGTTCCAAAATCGAATTAGCAAAGTTTTGAATACTTATTACTCGGCGAATCATTTGTATGTTACATTGCATGTATATTACTGTGTGAAGAATACTTTGTGATGCATATTTTGTCAAGACTACTGTACGTTCTATAATGTGAAAACCATAGTGTATGTACAACAGTGTATTTAGAATAAGGTGTTGAAGTATATCTGTTAAGTTTAGTGTATTGGTGTCAATATATTATCTTTTTATATTTTACTTGTTTCAGTCATTGGACTGTGGTCATGGTGGGACACCGCCTTAAAGGGTTTAGTCGAACAAATAGCAGTACTTACTTTTTGTAAGTCTGCTGTTTATTCTATCAGATCCTTTTATCGAACCGCTATTTTACGGGGACGTAAGCAAATTAACAGCAAATTGACAAGCGGTGAGTGAAACACAAACACAAAGCACAAAGACACACACACACACACACACTCACATATATATATATAAATATATATGAGATCTAAGGATCGAGTTGTAGGAAAAATGTTAGTTACAAGCAATTCATAGTAAATGTAACAAACAACTTTCAGGGACAATAGTGGTTTATTGGGACGGAAGATTGTTGATTTTTTCATATCGAAGTACGATAATCTGAAAAAAGTTATTTTTTTATTTCACGGTAGGCGACCAGGTTTGCCAGGTATGCGAATAAGAATACAAGAGTTAAGAAATGGGAGTTGATAAGATCCGGTCTACATATGTTTCATAGCAAGCGGAGCCTCGGAAGTGATAAATATCCAAGCTAGGTGTATACCGCAGGCTGCTCGTCAGGTCAAGGATGTCTTGATTAAATGAAAGTTTACATCGTCGCAAGGAGGTACATGTTAACACATAGAAGAATCGATCAGAATGGGCAGAGAGCACAGTAAGAGAGAAGAATATAAATGTAGGGAGAAATAAGAAATATAAAATTTTAAAAAAGGAATAAGAATATAAGGGAGTGAGAAGGATGAGGAATTTAAGCAGGGTCATTTGACCGATGTGTGTGTGTATATATATATATATATATAATATATATATATATATATATATGTATATATATCAAAATAAGCAACAGGATGTCCAGAGGTAATGCAGTGCGATCGTTTCAAGTGACTCCATTTAATTGAACAATTACATCAATTTAAATGCAGAGCAAGTCTCAGCCGCATGAATACATAGAATTAAATTAAATTAAAACAGACACTGCTCCTTGTTCCTTGGCCTTAGATTTTAATTTACAAAGATGTGATAAACAAGACTATAAATTAAATCTGACCCCAAAAAACAGTGACAAGCCAGATCTCTAACAAGTCTTTCTTCCTGATACCTTAGCAGCTTCTAAGCTGAAGTGAAGACACCATGTTCTTTGTCTATCTCCTTACCTTCTCAGCAGTTTTACGTAAAATTAACTAATGTGCCCATCTGTTTTAATTTAATTTAATTCTATGTATTTATGCAGCTGAGGATTGCTCTGCATTTAAATTGATGTAATGGTTGCAGTGTTCAATTAAATGGAGTTGCTTGAAACGATCGTAATGCATCGTAACCTCAGCGTGAAATATTTTTTTTCCATAAGTTTCTTTCGAGTGCATTAAACGTATCGCACCTCCAAAGATTTGACTGCTATTTCTAGCAGCCCTGCTACCATATAACATCTATTTACGATAAAGCACCCGAAATAGCAGGGCGTGCAAGAAATAGAAGTAAAATCTATCCTTTTCTGGGGAAAGGAGTCGTTTACGTGCGATTTCGATGTCACATGCATTGAAAGCATACGAAATAACCTGGAAAAGAAAAAAACCTACGAAACAAAATTCCGTTGGTGGGAATCGACAATCCAGGGGGAGTGTTTTCTAATAATTGCATCAGCTTCAATGTTTTATAACTTAACTCTAACCTTAACCATCAGTGACCCAACTGACGGTTAGGGTTAGGGTTATTGATGTCACATTATTTGAAAGCATGCGAATTATTTGAAATTATTTGAAAGCATGCGAAATAGCCTGGAAGAAAAAAAAAAACAACGAAGCAAAACTCTGTTGGTGGGAAACTCTGAGTTTCCCACAACCCCCACCCCCACTTTCTTTTCTGGAAGAAAGTGGCTTCCGGTGGGTTTGAAGGTGAGATACGTTGAATGAACTCGAAAAAGCTTGTGGAAAAAATTACTTCACATCGAAGTACGAACGGGTCCTGCACGAAATATTTACCCAGGATCGAGATAGGCAAGCGAATAGTACTGTCGATGAGACTGATAAA
>NC_043007.1:68187973-68202973 GCF_006345805.1 Octopus sinensis | reverse complement strand
AGTAAATATTAAATTTATATGACCTGAACATCTTCAGAGGGAAAATGGATGCTTTGTGTGTTTATGGATTCATTCTAGCAATCTGCTATAATGAATCTATAAACACATATATAAAACATCCAAGGGTATAATTTTTTTCCCTCTGAGACACCGTTGGCGGAAACTGTGCCGCCAACGGAAGAATTGGATATCCCGCCCCCGGAGGAAGACGAATTATTGATCTTCTTCTATAGAGGCGTAGAGGTGGAAAAGGTGGTGGAAAAGCACCATAAGGGAGCACCTTTAGCCTTCACACAGGATCCCGAATGGCCTCCGCAGATAGCTCTGGAGGTCATAACGTTTGATGTGACGTTTAGGCTGAAGGGGCTCAATGAGAAAATTCGCTTGTACCCGGGCGATGCCGACTCGGTACCCGCTTTGATCTTGCATGAGGCGTGGAGGATGGAGGAGGATGCGAGCACAAGCGATGTTGAGGGTGAGTTATAAATTGTGGCACTGTGTGACACAAACATTTGATAATAAGCACTTCGCCTTCTTCTTTCTGAACCCCCGGCTGTCAACGTGGTTTGCTCTGCAGGCAGCTAGATATTTGACTGGGAGTCCGGAAGGAAGAGGAAGGGAAAAGTGATAGTGTATTTTTCATGTTTGATTGACTTTTTGATTTTTATGTAAGAAAAGAACCTGTGATTGAACTATGTTGTTGTTTTTAATGGACTGTCAAGTCCAAAAATTGAAAAGTTGTAAGAGGTTTAACACCTCGTTTTGTGTTTGGTTTTAAAGAACAATGTTTAAGAGGAGCAGAAGTCGGCGGGCGCTTTTTGTCTTCTCCCATCCTTAACATCCTTCTTTCATTATCATTCATTTCATTAATGCCCTTGTCCAGCCTGCAAAGCTACTTTACTCTATGTACTGCCTTTATGGCAAATGTAATGAAATAAAGAGGCTTGCTTCCTAACCACATGGTTCCGGGTCCAGTCCCACTGCGTAGAGCCTTGGGCGAGTGTCTTCTACTATAGCCTCGGGACGACTAAAGCCTTGTGAGTGGATTTGGTAGAAGCCCGTCGTATTTATGTGTGTGGTGGGGGGTGCCTGTGTGTCTGTGTTTGTCCCCCACAATCGCTTGACAACCGATGCTGGTGTATGTACGTCCCCGTAAGCTAGCGGTTCGGCAAAAGGGACCGATAGGATAAGTACTAGGCTTACAAAGAACAAGTTCTGAGGTCGATTTTTTCGGCCAAAATACGGTGCTCTAGCATGGCCACAGCCAAATGACTGGAACAAATATAATAATAAAAGAATATATATATATATATATATAGGCACAAGAGTGGCTGTGTGGTAAGAATCTTATTTCCCAACCATGTAGTTTCGGGTTCAGTTCCTACTGCGTGGCACCTTGGGCAAATGTCTTCTACTAAAACCTTGTGAGTGAATTTGGTAGACGGAAACTGAAAAAAGTCCAATATATATAAATGTATATGTATATGTGTGTATGTGTGTGTGTGTGTGTGTGCGTGTATTTGTGTGTCTGTGTTTGTCCTACCGCCCATCATCGCTTGACAACTGATGGTGGTGTGCTTACATCCCTGTAACCTAGTGGTTCGGCCAAAAGACCAAAAGAATAAGTGCTAAACTTACAAAAAATAAGGCCTAGGTTCGATTAGTTCGACTAAAGGCGGTACCCAAGCATGGCCGCAGTCAAATGACTGAAATAATATATATGTATATGCGTTTGTGTGTGTGTGTGTGTGTGTGTGTGTGTGTGTGTGTGTTTGTGTATGTTATCTGTCTGTCTGTTTATCTCACTGTGTATGGCGGAGATGAAGAAAGAACGAGAGAGGGAGAGAGAGAGAGAGAGAGAGAGAGAGAAGACATTAAATCGGAAAGATTGACTTTAGTGTAATGGTAGCACATTTGTCATGACCACTCAAAATGTTGGGTAGGCTCTAATGGGAAGTTTTCGTTATATTAAAGCAGTTTAAATTGCAGCAATAGCAGGTGTACAATCTTATAGTTAGTTTTCCTGTAGTCATTACTAACTCCACAACCTTTAGACATTTGGCTACAGAAAGCTGACAATAAAAATCAAATAATGGATAGGGTTTGCCTGAATTTTCTAACGTCTGTTATTTATTTCATTTTAAGCTACTTGTCTCCCATCCTCCTCCCCTACTCACCACCTTTATTCTTCTCATCATCCTCATCATTAATTTTTTTTTTCTTTGCAATTTTAATTACATAGCCCTTTTTTCGTTTCATTTTCTCTTTTCTGAATTTTGCATTAAACATTGCCTGACAGATATTGATTTCGCCATGCCGTTTGAAGCTGAAGTGGTCAACGCAATCTATGCTTTCCTCATTTCCATTAGACGTTTTGGACTGCGTTAAGAGAACAGTCATCTGCTATGCTACTAATGGCTGGCGAGGGGTCAAACATATTTGGACTGCTTTTAAAGAATTTAAAGAATCATCATTTGCCATTCCAGTAATGGCTCAGGCGCTGGCGTGCGGACAACATATTACGAATTAGAAGTCTTATTTTTAATTAAAAGAAAAAATTCTAAAATATATATTTTTTTTAAATATGGTGATTTTCACACACGAAAAGATAACGCTGACCTCTTTTACATCGGATCAATTAAAGATATCGTTTATTTGCCAAATTTTATGTCATTAACACAGATATACAGGCCGAGGTTTGCCTGGCACTACTATAACTCCGCTTATATGTTAAGAGAATTTGGCACCAGACAAAATGATTCTATCAAAAGGCATCACAAACTTTTTGCAAAACCACCGAGCTTTAACTAAACAGATTATAACGCCATTTAATGCTTATGTTTGTTTTATAGCTGTTCGTTTTGAAATTTTGTACATACATACATACGTGTGTGTGTGTGTGTGTGTGTGTGTGTGTGTGTATTGAACTGATCACTAATTGTCAGTATTTGAAACTTCAGTAGGTGTTCATAAATGCACTGAAGTTGGAATATTTCATCCAACTAGTTTTGAACAGTAGCCATGTTGGGACATCGCCATCAGGGCTGTACTGCCCCTATCAAAATAGGCTCTAGAACTTTTTTCACCTAACTCGGAAGTATGAAGTACAAGGTGGATCTGGAGAGGATTTGAACTTGAAATATGAAGGAAAGTAAGCAACTACCACAAAGCATTTTACCAGATGCTCTACAGATTCTGCTTTATACAAATAACATCTGAAGCGGTACTACTGCTGTAGCTGTGGCTGCTACACTCACAAACATCGCAGACCACATCCAGAAGATAGTCAACCGAAGTATTGAAATTGCTCACCAACACATTCCAGCTTTTATCTCACTGACATATTTGTGTCTTTGCTCTGTTCTTTTAGCTGCAACTACAGTGGTTTCTCTTCCTCAAAAGTAACTAGTCGTATATCACATCTACCCAGTTCCATCCACCTTTCAATCGTCTTTCGTTTTCTTATTTTCCTCATTGAGTTTTTTATAATCTATTGCCACACACGAACCCTCATTCCTTATTTTTCCTCACCAGAATATCCTGCCTTAAGTTGTCAGTCTTCATTTGTTCAGAAACATCAGCCCCACTGATCACTGAGGATCTGTAAAGGCTAAGGGCGCAGAACCCTTGTAATATTTTTAAGCCCTTAAATTAAAAGAAAGAGAGAAATAACATAGTTTTAAAAATTAATAAATATTTCGCGAAAACGCAAATTTTTAAGACCGTTGAACGACTGTCAGCGACAGGCTGATGGAGGGCAGTGTTGTCAGTGTCATAAGGTCAGCAATTTTGGAGGAGAAGGTAAGCCAGTTGAGAAAGTAACTCAACTGGTCCTTATTTTATCGACCCCTAAAAGATGAAAGGCAATTTCGAACGCTGCAGAATTTGAACTCCGAACGTAAAGATGGATGAAATGCCGTTAAGCATTTTGTCCCGAAGACAAAGGAATCTACCAGCTCGCGCATTAGTATATAATATTACTAGTGTTACAAATTGTTGCGTGGCTGTCTCGACAGAAATATTATTTGATGCTGCGCGGCGGTACAATATATCGTTGTAATAATTTATAAAAACATCAATGTTTGTTTCCGTGGCTTTCATTATTGAATAAATACTGTCCATTTAACGTTATTGGTGAAAATAGACTACAATATTTTCCAGGAGACACAGAGAGAATGTATATATATATACATGCTATCTTTTATCTTTCCTTTATCTTTTTATTGTTTAAGTCATTAGATTGTAGCCATGCTGGAGCACAGCCTTGAAGGACTTTTAGCTGAATATATATATATATATATATTTCTATAGATAGAAAGATACATACATACATACATACATACATACATACATGCATACATGCATGCATACATACATACATACATACATACATACATGCATACATGCATGCATACATACATACATACATACATACATACATACATACATACATACATACATACATACATACATACGAGGTGTAGTCAAAAAGTATCCGATCTTTGGCCAAAATACAAGTACTATTTTTAAAAACTAACCATTTTGATTTAGTCTCCTTCAAAGTATTCGCCTTGGGAGTCTATACACTTCTGCCAGCGGTCCTGCCAGTGCTGGAAACATTTTTTGAAATTACTTTTTGGGATGTTATAGTGTTGTACCGTCGAATTTTGCTTAACGTCTTCTGTTGACTCAAGTATTCTATCTTTGAGTGTTCTTTTTAAATTTTGAGCTTTGGGAAAAGCCAAAAGTTACACGAAGCCAAGTCTGGAGAGCAGGAAGCCTGACGAACAAGTGGTGTGTTTTGCTTGCCGAGAAATGCTTGAAGGACGTTGGAAGAATGAGCATGTGCGTTGTAATGGTGGAGTTGTCAGTTCTTTGCTGCCCACAGGTCGGTTCGTTTCCGCCGCACGGCTTCACAGTGGCGACGAAGAACCCCCAGATAGTATTCTTTGTTAATTGTCTGGCTATAATGTGGTTCAATGTCCACTGAGGTTCTGCCATTTTTGGCATCATCTCTAAAGTTCTTCTGAATCTTCTCGATAGCCTGGGCTTGCCTATTACCAAGTTTTGACAGAATTTGATGCAGTAACTTTCCTCAATGCGCTCGGTCATCTTGACTCAAAGAGAAAAATCGCAGAGCACACTCTTCGCGCCTGTATTCAACACCTCACTGCGGGTGAATGGCGCAATTTACAACCACGAAAATTTTTGCACATGCTCAGGAAGGACGCGGCTACCTAATACCCATGCGGCTTTTGCTCACGCATTACTATTTTGTGAAAAACAATCAAGGACGGACGGATATTTTTTTACTACACCTCGCATATATATATATATATATATATATATATATATATATAATACATTTCTAAGTATCTCAGAGAGATTTATGCAGTAGTGTTACGATAAAGTAGTTATATACTGTCAACTTAATGTGATAGGCCCATAAAGGGAATCATACTACTGCTATTTAGCCCCAGGAAGCAGCAACGCTTCCTGTGTCCTTATGTTTACAGGAAACGTTGCTGCTTCCTAGGGCTAAATAGCAGTAGTATGATTCCCTTTATGGGACTGTCACATTAAGTTGACAGTTTACAACTACGTTTTATATATATATATATATATCCCAACATTCAGATGGCTTCCAGTTTTCCATGTCAGCTAACTTTTTCTCAGCTGTAATTTTAATTTTTATGCACCCCGTCGCCAACATAACATCAAGCTGTTCTTGAAGTGTTGCACTCACAATCACTAGATCATGGGTTAGATTCCCGGTGCAGGCGGCGCAATATGTTTCTAAAGCAAATCATTTCACGTTGTTCTACGGATATTTCGACATCTAATATGTGGCACACTTGTGCGTCTGTACAGACAAAATCGATTTGATGGCAGGAGTGAACTAATGTACAACGCATACATCTGATCACTATAAACAAATCATTTGTGCCGCTTGTTCAGCAAAAGCTGAACACATATTTATATAATATGTATGTATGGATTAATGTGTGTGTGTGTGTGTGTGTGTGTGTGTGTGTGTGTGCGTGCGCGCGTGTGTGTGCGTGCGCGCGTGTGTGTGCGTGCGCGCGTGTGTGTGCGTGCGCGCGTGTGTGTGCGTATGTATGTATTTACATATTGTTTATTCCGTTACTTATTTCATTAGACTGCGCCTGAACATGCAAGGACACCATCTACAAGGGTTTTGTGAACATATCAACCGCAGTATGAATTTTAAAATCTGAAACGTATTCTCTCGGGGGTTTTTTGGGGGTTTTTACCGTTAAGTAACCGGTATATTAAAAGACCAACACCAATTGCCAGGTAGTGTGGAGACAAACACAAAGATACGCATACACATACACACACGACAGAATTTCACTGAAGTGAGGTTGCATCGGTCGTCTCGGGACTATGGTAGAAGACACTTACCCAAGGTACCACGCAGTGGGAGTGAACTAGAAACTATACCGCTGGGCCTGCACTCTATAAAAAGATATACCCTAAGTGAGAGTCGAACTCACGATCTTCAAGTTTGTCGACACATTTTGCTTGATTACGAAACTGACGTTCTGCTTACTGCGGAACAGATATCAGTTATATCAATATTAATTAACTTTTGTGTGTTTATTAGAATATTACATTATTAAATAGCTCACATACACTTATTAGAATATGAACTTATTAAATACCATATTTCCTGCTTTTATGAAATATAAAATGTAAATAAACACCTAATGAGTGTTTAAAAGAATGTCAGTTTATTAAATTCCTCACTTATGATTAATACAATGACAGCTTATTAAATACAATTAAATATCCGAAGTGTGATTAATAGAATAACAACTTTTTAATTGCTGCACTCGTATTTAATATGCCAGCTAAGGCGGCGAGCTGGCAGAAACGTTAGCACGACGGGCGAAATGCTTAGCGATGTTTCGTCTGTCTTTACGTTCTGAGTTCAAATTTCACCGAGGTCGACTTTGCCTTTCATCCTTTCGGGGTCGATAAATTAAGTACCAGTTACGCACTGGGGTCGATGTAATCGACTTAATTCGTTTGTCTGTCTTTGTTTGTCCTCCCTATGTTTATCCCCTTGTGGGCAATAAAGAAATAAGAAACGTTAGCACGCCGGGCGAAATGCGTAGCCGTATTTCGTCTGCCGTTACGTTCTGAGTTCAAATTCCGCCGAGGTCGACTTTGCCTTTCGTCCTTTCGGAGTCAATAAATTAAGTACCAGTTACGCACTGGGATCAATATAGTCGACTTAATCCGTTTGTCTGTTCTTGTTTGTCCTCTCTGTACTTATCCCCTAATGGGTAGTAAAGAAATAGACATTTCGTCTTTCTTTACGTTCTAAGTTCAAATTCCGCCGAGGTCGACTTACCCTTTCATCCTTTCGGGGTCGATAAATTAAGTACCAGTTGCATGCTGGGGGTCGATCTAATCGACTGGCCGCCTCCCCAAAAATTTCGGGCCTTGTGACAAAAGTAGAAAAAAATTGAAAATAATTAATATACCAGCTTATTAAACGCGTGAAGGAAGTATTTAATGTTTGGATATTGGAGGTCTGCCTGCTTCTTATATATTAAACCCCATCAGCGAAGCAAAAATTTCATCGTAATTAACCAAGAAACGAAACAGGAAATCACTGGGTAGATATACATTATTGTTAACGCGAGTAAGATTCAAAACTTCAGAAGTGGGTTATTGAGTTGATTGAACAACTAAATCCACGTAGTGGAGCGACGGAAATCCAGACGCTAAAATGCATCGAAGGAATAGCATTAATTGAATAGCTCTAATTAAACAGTTATATTGCAATCACTTGCTCCTATCTACTTATTTTGTTGCAGCAGTTCTGTTCTAACGATAAATCCCGCTGAGAAACGAGACTTACCACTAGACTCTGTAAGATATTGATTGGTGTTGTTATTTAAGCCTATAATGAAAGGCATTCCAACCGTGACCACCACATCTTTGTCTAGGTGTCGTTTCCTATGATGATGGGGTGTGTTGTGAAGGAGATTTCATTGTAATTTCTTGAATGTCGAGCTAGCATCGAGAAGCTTCTTATTCGTTGTCTTGAACACAGAATATCAGTTGATCTGTGGTGTTCTACTATATCTGCTAATTCGCTGTCTTAGTTGTATTTTCCTTGTAGAGCCCAAGAAGACGAAAATAAGGTGGGTGCGCATCGTTGGACGAGGAGGGTTCAGTTATTCCATCAACTGAATTTTCCTGCTCCTGAATTAACGTATAATTAACCGAATATTACATAGTCATCTATAAAAAAATCCAATACCGGTTGTCAAGTGTTTTGGGGACACGTGTATTCTTACCATAATTCTTAAGCAGAATCTCCATAACACAGTGTATGAGAAGGTTGCAGCTTTCGAATTACAGGTACAACTAACCCGACAGCTTTATACAAAGTTTACGTTTACCCAATTTCCCTTCAGGTCGATCCGAGACTAAAGAAAATGACATTTTCACAGGATGCCCCTCAGTAGGATCGGACCCAAAGCCACGTGATTGTGAAGCGAACTTCTTAACCATCAAGCCATACTACGCCTACAGATGTGAATACATGTATTATTAAAATGTATATAAATAGTGTTAATATATAAATAATGTCACTGCACGAATTTTAAAATAGAAAATAAAATATTATAGTACTTGAACTATCTTTACATGAAACTGAGGCACAATTAAATCTGATAAATGCTACCCAATAGAGGCTAATTAAATTTTCACCTTTCTAAAAAACCACGAGATTTGTATGGCATAATTGCTCTCTTTGAAAAAGAAACGGAAAGTTTTAAAAACATATGTTTATATGTTTGAATTTATCGATCTGTAAAACCGGAAGGAGAGCTTTTTCCCGACGCTATCATCACGCAGAGAACTACCAACAACAATTTATTTTTAGTCTTTTTTTTTTGTTGGTTGTTGTTTTCTTTTAGACTAGCAACACGAGAAAAAAGAAAGAGGCATCAACGAGAACAATAACAACAAAAACCAACGTCAACAAAAACAAATAGAAATAATTATGATAACAAGTAAACAATCAGTTTCTATAAGCAGTATCACAAACAACTCACCAAACAGTATCACAAACAGTACAACAAACACTCTTTTCCTGAAAAGCAACAAGAACAACAAACATTCTCATTGCCACCAGCAACAAGAACTAAAAACAATAACAGCAAGCTCTACTACTACCACCACGATACTGCCAATTTTTTTTTTTTTTAACCTTCTACTATAAGCACAAAGTTTGAAATTTGTCGGGGGCGAGATAGTGGATTACATTGGCCTTCAGTATTCAACGGGTACTTTTATTTATTTTATCGACCCCGAAGGAAAAAAATAGCAAAGTTAACTTCGGCGGAATTTGAACTCGGAACGTAATCAGCCAGAAGAAATGCCGTTTAGCATTTTGTCCGATATGCTAACGATTCTCCCACCTCGCGGCCTTTCGCCGCCAACACCATAAACTAACTCGGAAGAAGCAATGAAAATTGACTTATGTTGTGTCGTTCGACCTACAGGAAATAACAGCCAAATCTTCCTCAAATCATACACGCTAAGTCTTCCTCAAATCCCGATTACATAAAGGCTAGATGATCATGGTTGGAAAAGGATTTATTTTATCATGGTTCTGTTCGATCGTGGCTGATCTGAGTCTAAACAACAACATATACTAACCCAGACCACTATATTGAACGCCGTTACCCCCACCACCACCATCACCACCCTACATACCAAACTAACACAGAAAATACGAGAAACTTTGCTCTTTTATTTGGTTAAGTCGTTTAGATTACGGCCATGCTGGGGCACCATCTAAATTCACCCCTCACACACACATATACACTTAGAATAAGTACCAGGTACTTACTTTACTGGGATCCTTCGCCGCACCGCTAGGATACAGGGGTCGTAAACAAACCAAGTCTTAGGTTGACAAACACAAAAACTCTCTCTCTCTCTCTCTCTCTCTCTCTTTCTATCTCTCACACACACACACACACACACACACACACAAACACACATACTGAGTTTCTGCCCACCAAATTCAGCCACAGAAATTAGTCGACCAAGGACAATAATAAAAAATACTTGTAGCAGGTGCTATACAATGGGACTGAACCCGAAATGATGGAAAGCGAACCTCTTCACCACACAACTATGTCTACAAAAAAACAACAACAAAACTGCCAAACATACCATTATCTATCATTAACAAATAAAGAAACATATCTATCATTAACATCAGCAAATTTCACGATTCGGTACCTCACCATCAACAAATATACAAAATACTCAACATTCCTTAAGAAACAACCCCAAACCCTGACTAGTGAACGACCTTTCAGGTGCCCAACTCTATGTAATATACCGAGTATAATCCACATTTTTTTCCCGAAATTTAAAGGTGAAAATCCCTAGTACGTACTATATACAAGGTTAAAAATGAAAAATATCTTTTAAGCAATGTCCAAGTCTCTATTTGCTGTCCGGCAATCTTTATTCAGACGCATTTTGTGATGTCGGGCGCGAAAATACCTTAAGCTAAGCTTGAAAGAAATGAAGTCCTGAAAGAATCATCCATAACTTGCAGTAAGCAACATTTATTAAAATAAAAGTATTCAGAAAACTCCCATATAACAGTTGAGAACATCACCATTATTGTATTACGCATGCGCGGAAGCGTTTGTTCGACTAGGTGCTGCTGGCTTAATTACGCACGACTCGAGTTAGAGAAGGAGTGCGTATTATACACAAGGTTTAGGTTTTTCAGAGGTATAGCCCCCTAATATCCCCTGCGTATTATACTCAAGGGCGGACTATACTCGAAGATTTACGGTACAAAAGCAGCATTTTCAGATCTTACAATTTCTCAACCGAAGGACCGCGGTTTTGGTTTTTTTAATGGGTGATATTTATTTCAAGATATTATTATTTCAGGTTCATATCTCTTGGATATTTATGAACAGAATAGCAAAGTCGATTGATTAATCTAGAAACAATATAAGATTTTGTCCTAGAGATCTGGGTAAAGGGTAAAGACCCCCTTCGGTCATGAATGACCATGGGATTGCACTTAGAACGTTCCCTTCCGTAACACAGGTCCCGGAAAGGTTGTTTATGGAGAACCAGCCAACTCCACCGATGTTATCCAAGGGAAAGGCAATGGTTGATACAGCTTGGCACCAGTGACGTCGCAACTCATTTCTACAGATGAGTGAACTGGAGCAACATGAAATAAAGTGTCTTGCTCAAGAGCACAACACACATCCCGGTCCATGAATCGAAGTCACTACCTCATGATTGCGAGCACGACGCTCTAACCACTGAACCATTAGGTACTTTACCGGTCAGCAAGATGTATGTTACGAAGCTAGAGTTTCTATGTCGTCGACATTCACATCATGCCTTGGAACATTATTTCGTCTGTAAGGTTCCTATTCCTGTTCTATAATGTCTACGAACCATGTCCTCGAAGTATCAATATATTGAAATGAATGTCACTTATTTCGCTTAAATATACTTTCTCTGTGGACGAACTGTTATTCAAAAGTATTAATTAACTACTTATTTTTATTGATAGAATATTTCTAGATACGTTTTCCAAAATTAAAACAATAATATCAGTGTGTGTGAGAATGTGTGTGTGCGCAAGCGCGCATTTATGTCGAGTTATAATAAAACCAGATTTACATTAAATTGGAGGAAAATTCAACACTTTCTGTAGAGTACATATATTTTTAACGGGAATAGTGCTCACTGGCAACACTATGCTTGTTAAGGAATAAAACTTAAATATTATATATAATTCAAATAATGATAGACATAAACCAAATCACAAATAAAAAATAGAATTTATTTTTTAAAAACATATAACTAGATCACAAAAAGTACAAAACTGAATAAACAATATATAACAATATTACATTTATATTATAATATTACATTCACTTATTACTTATTACTTATTATATATTGTTTATTCATTTTTGTACTTTTTATGATCTAGTTATATGTTTTTTAAAAAAAGTGTATATATTTTATTTTTTATTTATGATTTGGTTTATGTCTATCGTTGTTTGAATTGCATAATAGTAGTTTTACTGTAATTTACATATTATATATTTATACTGTGAAATTTGATTTATACTGAATTCAATTTTTCCCTGTAAGTTTGGAGTTATACTCCCTAATATTATATATACATATATATGTGTATATATATATGTGTGTGTGTGTGTATGTGTGTGTGTGTGTGTGTGTGTGTGTGTGGTGTGTGTGTGTGTAAATACAAAAAAAGGGACAACAAAACATCCAGATAGATGATACAAAGAATAGAAGGACGGGTCATTCGGAGTTTTCTTTCCTCAATCGAGTTCCAGATTTTCCTTGCAATTTTGGCTGGTTATACTCGAGATTGCTCAATAAGCCGAAATTGCAAAGATAATCTGGAACTCGACTAACGAAAGAAAACACCGAATGACCCGTCCCTGTTTTCTCTGTATAGTCTATCCGGATGTTTTGTTGTCCCTTTTTTGTATCACCTAAGTGTCTGGATGTTTTGCGTTCTTGTCCCATTTTGTATTTTTTCATATATATAAAACATATAGAGGCCTACGTACACTTTAGTCACTTATACATATATACATATACATATATATATATATATATATATATATATATATATATATATAATGGAATAATAACTATGAAGTATTGTGTAGACTATATTGTATAAAGGATCGTGGGTAGGGCCACAAAACATATTGAGTAGCTTTGTGGGTATTTACAAAAAAATTATATGTGTATATATATATAATCAATAATAATAAAGAATAAAATGAAATAAATTAATAATTAATAATTTTACCAAGTAGTTCATTATGTTAAAAGATCCATTATCGGTAAACATAAACAAAAATTTATTATAGTTATATTCATAATTATAATAATTTTTTGTGTATATATATATATATATACACTCACATATACAGTTGCGGCCAAAATGTTCAGAACGGCATTGTTTTCGTCAGAAAAGTAGGTATAAATTTTTATTAAAGTTGTTTTATATTCTATAATTTTCACAGACAATAAATACGATATTAATTGGTATTGTCTGAAATTTTGGTGTAATTTCAGTGGATAATACAAAGGTTATGGATGATATAATGATTTACTACAAAACCCATGGTGGCCAAAATTATCAGAACGGTTGAAAAAATAACAAAATAATCAAAAAGTGACAGAGAATGCTGGAATTATTTCATATTTAGTGTGAAGCCCTTTAGCTTCAATCAAAGTTTGACATTTTTGACTGCATGGGGAAATTAAATTTTCAATTTCTTGCTGGGTGATCTTATTCCATTCTTCCTGAAGGGCATTCCATAATTGCTCGGTTGTTTTAGGATTTCTGGCTTTCAAACGTCCTCCTAGAATATTCCACACATTTTCAATAGGATTGAGGTCTGGGCTTTGAGCAGGCCAATCCATAACAATAACCTTTTCAGCCTTGAGGAAGTTCATGACCACCTTAGCCTTGTGACATGGGGCATTGTCCTGCATGAATATGGGTGGTCGCTTAGTTGAATTTCTCAGCACAGGCAAGACATGATCTTTTACAAGTTGTTTATAAACTCCTGCATTTACCTTTCCATGTAATCGCAGCAAAGGGCCCACAACATCTCCAGATACCATCCCCCAAACCATGACACTTCCTCCACCGAATTTAACACTAGTCTTAAGGCATTTAGGTGACAATTTTTCACCTGCTTTTCGACGAACGTACCTTTTACCATTTGAGCCAAATAACATAGACTTAGATTCATCACTGAAATGCACCGTTTGCAATTTTTCTTGAGACCACAACATATGTTCGGTTGCAAAGGTAAGACGACACTTTTTATTCTTGGAGCTGATCAGTGGCTTCACTGCAGGTGCTCTTGCTTGTAGGTCATGTTCAATTAAAGGACGAGACACAGTTTTTCGAGATAAAGTTTTCTTCAGTACAATGCTCATTTCCCGAAAAATAGCAGCAGCAGTTTTAAATCTGTCCTTTTTAACCAACTTTACCATAGCACGATCTTCTCTCTTGGTCATTTTTCTTGGCCTACCTGTAGACTTTCTTGCTTCACACGAACCTCAATCATCGTAGACCTTAAGAATACCGTGAACAACACTTTTTGACTTGTTAACAATCTTTGCAATAGACCTAATACTTAAATTATCCTTCTTTCGAAGCTTAATGATCTGCTGACGAATTGGTAACGGAGTAAGTGGCATTATATTAACATAGTACACTGCAGATATTCTTACTAATGTTTAGTAAACGAACTGTCACGTAAACAAATTCAAAACATTAGAGTTCGACGGTTAAATATACTAAAACATGGAGTAAAAGCAACCGTTCTGATCATTTTAGCCGCCATGGGTTTTGCAGTAAATCACTAAATCATCTACAACTTTTTTATTATCCGCTCAAATTACACCAAAATCTCAGACAATAATAAATAATATCGTATTTATTGTCTGAATATAAAAATATAGAATATAAAATATAAAATATAAAACAACTTTGATAAAAACTTATATCTACTTTTCTGACGAAAACAATGCCGTTCTGAACATTTTGGCTGCAACTGTATATATATATTAAGAGAGAGAGAGACACTTATATCAATTATCAAAAGCATGCTACATGCTAGTAAGTCATGCTCATTTACAAGTGATGGCTATGTAGTTACTGGACAGTCTCTCGTTGTTCCTACCCTCCATCGAGTGGAGCATCCAGGATGTGAGAGCCAGAAGATAAAGAGGACTGCATCAGCATAGTGCTGGCATGCGTTCTCAGCTGAGTAGGACGGGGCAACCTGAAAGGAAGCGCCAAGAACATACTTCAACCAGTCCAGGAATCGAACCCACTACGTTATATTCATATATCCATACACCTGTGTGCTTGTGTGTGTGCGTGTGTGT
>NC_043007.1:68182973-68185473 GCF_006345805.1 Octopus sinensis | reverse complement strand
TCATCGTTCCCACGTAACCTATGGTGGCGTTGCTATTTCCAAAGTTTATTTTCGTTTCTCTATTAGTAATTTTACTCGCGTATCTATCTTAAAATGAGTTTGGCGGAGGTCTGCGTTCTCCGAGTGCTTCTCTAGTTTTAAAGACTGTTAGTGACTGAGAAAACTTATTGGTTTAAATAAAAAAGAAAAAGAAAATAAGTAAACCCTGTAAATATAGGAATGAACATTTGTTTAAAAACGTTTTCTTTAAAATTGTAAGGTGAAAACGAAAAGGGAAGTCGAGGTTTCGTCTCGGGGCGGGGCTGGAAATTGTTATTTAAAATGTAAAGGTTTAAACGAAAAAGGAATTCACGGTTTCATCTCAGAGCGGGAGCGAGATACCCGTCTTATATTTATTGTGATTTAATTCATTTTACATTCATTTTTTCATGTGATTTTTGTTCCCGCATGTCTATGTATGTCCCCTCTGTATTTAGGCCTTGTGCCTGTAATAAAGAATAAACCTCTAGCCGGACAGTTATTCTGTCCCGATGAAGAGAAATAACCCAGAAATCGCGATACGCAGATACTGTTCTGTGCTGAGTGGGGATGCTAAACTCACTTGTTCGAAAATATAAGGACACAGATAATGTGTCGTATAACCAGCTGGAGAGGAAATTCCCAGTAGCATTCGTCGTAACCAGGACTGCCACGTTATGTTGACAAAAACCTTTACTCTAGAGTACTATAACTGAATGTCTCTCGTTGAGAGATTTACAAATAGTAATTTTCTATTTCATATATATATATATATATTTACACACACACACACCACAAACTATTACTCAGAGTTTCGCGTTCCCGTTCGTCGCCATAGTTATTGTTACACGTGTATATATATATATATATATATATATATATATATATATATAGCAGAAGTCACTCAAGGTCTGAGCGTTTCGTGCGTTAGTACTATCATATATATATATATATATATATATATATATATATATATGTATATAATGTGTGGGTGTGTGTCTGTTGGCTCATGAGAAGCGATAAATTACAGGATTCAATACAACTCTAGAGTATTCCTAAATATATTATAACAGGAAAGCTCCGATTTCCATTGCCCCAAGTTGCTCGTTTCCCATCGACAGCTTGTAAAGACCTTGGCCTTCTTTTGAATATCCACTGTTAATATTTTTTTTTTTATATAAAATAAAACTTTGAAGGAAACGATTATCACTATGTTATTTCGTTTAGAAACATTTGTGAATAACACATTTACGAAAACTTCAGCTTCAAGCTCTCGCTTTTTGATTTAATTTCTGAAATGTAATTATAAATGTCATAAACTCCATACAACCGAAATTATTACAAGCATAAACATTTATTTGTCAACCTCGACAGAAAATGTGCAACTGCTTTGTTGAAATTTATATGGTTCTTGCGTTTGACAAGTCTTCACGAATTCACAATTACCTGGTCCATTGTAGATAATGCGCCACCTTGCAGGAACGGGAGCTTCAAATCAAAGAAGCGGTATGACATTTGTCTGAGCGGAAAACTGAGAATTTTCAATCAAGGCACCAATAGTTTGAATAAAAGAAATTAGTTGTTAATGCTTTGTATGCATGCGGCTAATTATGTTTTATGCAAATATAAGACTCCTTGAATTTCGTTCTGGTTCAGAGAAGAAAAACGCTGGTTTTCGAAATGTTTAATTAACAGGTTTAATTGATAGAAAAGGTGGCGAGCTGGCAGAAACGTTAGCACGCGGGCGAAATGCGTAGCCGTATTTCGTCTGCCGTTACGTTCTGAGTTCAAATTGATATATGTTTTAATATGAATGTATGCGTGTCTATAAGTGAGTATATACGTATAACAATATGTATATATGTATACATGTATGTACATATATTTTATCTTTTATTTGGTTAACTCATTAAACAGCGGCCATGTGGGGCACTTCCTTGAAGAATTCTTAGTGGAATGTTTTGAACCCAGTACTTATATTTTGCAAGACTGGTACTTATTCTATCACTTTCTGTTGCCAAACCGCTAAGCTACTAGGACGTAAACAGACCAGCACCCGTTATCTGTTTATATGTGTGTGTTGGTGTACATATGGCTACATATTTGCGACTGCACAGGTGCATGCAATATGTACACCCGCATAGACATTCATTGTTTTTAAAAGCATGACTTAAAAGTATTAATCTCTCGTTGAGAGATTTACAAATAGTAATTTTCTATTTCATATAAATATATATATATAATATATATTTATTATATAGAGGAGCTTCTACAGGACTAGAACTGTTTCATTCAAGAGAAATCTTCAGGAAGCTAGTTAACAAGAATTGTATTGGCATTTATACATTTAGGCAGGTTAAAGGGGTGTTGGTGGGGGACTTTTGGGGGTAGGCATAGCGCAAAAAATCATACTTGGGGGAGTGGTCAAGGAGTCAGTGTAAAATTAGATAGGAGAATAAATAAAAATAAAAAATAAAAAAAT
>NC_043007.1:68172286-68182873 GCF_006345805.1 Octopus sinensis | reverse complement strand
CACTATGAAATGGTCAAAAACTGAAATTCTTTTCACCCAATCTTAGACCCCCTTGAAGTAAGTATCCTGTCCAGCAGAACAAAAAAACTTTTTTCTTCTTCTTCCCTCTCCATTCCCCTCTTTTTCTTTAACACTTCTTCCAAATACAAAAACACACACACACACACACACACACACACACATGCTCTCTCTCTCTCTCTCTCTCTCTCTCTCTCTCTCTCTCTCTCTTTCTCTTTGTACTGTCTTATATCCCTCCCGACCACTACAAACTCAATAACACTATAAAATGGTCAAAACTTTTCACACAGGAACTTAGTTCGATTTGAAAACCCCACTAGATGGGAAGAAAGCGCTAATACATGATCTAAGTTATATGAATGTATAAAAACATGTAACAAATAAATGTCTGTAAATATAAAACCATCCGAATTTCTGAGTACCTCATTTCTTCTCTAAATACACATTATATATATATTATATATATATATAATATATCTATATATATATATATTATATATATATATATATATGTACATACACACATATATATATATATACATACATATATGTACGTACCTACCTCTACATGTATATATACATGCATATATGGTACAGGACATACAAACAAGGAAAAAAAAATATATATATATATATATATATATATATATATATATATGTATATATATATATATATATAATAGATATATATATATATATATATATATATATATATATATATATATATATTAGATATATATATATATATATATACACACACACACGCATTGCCTATGTGTACATAATATAAAGATAGTAATTAGATATTTTAGTATGTAAACAGACAGAGAGATGGGCAGATAGATAGAAACATTAATGCATACATACATGCATACATAGTCAAACATACACAGACGTCTATGTCCGAACACGCATACATATACACACACACAAATAACGAACAAATTCACGAACATTAAAAAAAAACACTAACACTCATATGTACGCACACACACACACACGTACACACTACATACACACACACACACACACATACCCATACATTTATTTGTGTACATAACGTGAGTGTATGTAGTCACACCGTTCAGACAGCTAACAACACATATGCAGGCACTAACACGGAAATATAAACAAACACACAAATTCTATAGGCTTTAATCGAGATAGAAACTAGTTTGATATGATGTTTTATTGTTGATAGCTAAGTAGGTTGTTAGAAGAGAGACACTAAGAGCAATTTACGCGTCTTCTTTTCAGACTGAGGATTAAAGATACCGACAACATCTTTTGTTCTATTGGTCTATTCTGAGAATTTTTACTTTCTAGGTCTTCCTTAGATAATTCTGCTTCGATGGTTCCTTGGATTTAATCTGTGTCATTATTGCAAGGCTTTTTTGTTATGCTGTTATCTATATTCTTTTTCATTGCACTTCTTATGTAGAGTACACCGATGTTTATAATCTATACAGTGTGTACTTTTTCTTCAGTGTATGCATTATACACACATACACACACACAGACACACACAGACAACACACACACCACACACATATATATATATATATATATATATATTATATATATATATATATAAAATATTAATAATATATAAATATATGCATATATATATATATTAAATATGATAATATATAAATATATGCATATATATATATATATACACACCTATATGTACATACCTACGTATATATGTATATATACATGCACATATGGGTACAGGACATCAGAAAAACGTTGAAGTCAATGAGAAACGAAAACATAAAAATATAAAGATAGAAACGAACTTTTTTTTCAAACAACAAAAAAAAACAGAGAAACGAGACAAACAACACAAGGAATATTCCCCTCTTCTCAGTTATCCCTGTTTCATCTACTCCTCGTTTCGAAACATATACATATACGTACATGTATATATTATATATTATATAATATCCATGCATGTATAAACATATATACATATATATTATATATATATATATACATACACACACACACCACACATATATATATATATATATATATATATATATAATATATATACATCGCCATGTTGAATCGCTAGCTTCTGCACGCATTTTTTTCTCCTCCTTGTTTCTCTCCGTGTTTCTTTTCTGTGTATCTTTCTGTTGAAGAGCGTAGGCTCGAAACGTAAAAGACTTGTTTTATTTATATTCCTGAGCGCCATACTAATGCAATTGTTTGTTTCTACTCCACCTGCCTTCGTCTTTTGTTTATTTTCATAAAGCTTCCCGTTATATATATGCCCCGGTGGCATAAAAATGATACAACTATGGTAGAAAATGAAAATGGGTTGACTATTTGGGCTATCCAGATTTATGTAAACAAGGCAGTAGCGGTGAACCAACTGGATATAAAAGGCAAGGGATCCAAAAAAAGTAACATCTTAGTTCTGGCTCAGAAGCGCAAGGCTCAAAGTTAAGATTTTTACTGCAGCACAGAATCTATCAAAACCATGTAATGAAGAATAATGCAAAAACTAACTTTAAAATATGTGAAGGCTGTGACAAAATAATCAGTCGCATTACTTAGACTTAATGAAATAAAAAAATAAATGCGCCCTTTTAAAGCCTAGCCAGACTCATGATCCCGGTTACCCGGTTTCAATGGCGTATGTGTTCCCCAGCTGGACGGGACGCCAGTCCATCGCAGCGTTACTCATTTTTGCCAGCTGAGTGGACCGGAGCAACGTGAACGCGTCGCCCGGTTCAGGAATCGAAACCACAATCTTACGATCATGCTGCTGACACCCGAACCATTAAGCAATGCGGCTCCACAAATAAATGCGTTCTTTTAAAGCCTAGCCAGGCTCATGGGCCCGGTTTCCCGGTTTCAATGCCGTATGTGTTCCCCAGCTGGACGGGACGCCAGTCCATCGCAGCGTTACTCATTTTTGCCAGCCGAGTGGACTGGAACAACGTGTAATGAAGTGTTTTGCTCAAGAACACAACGCGTCGCCCGTCCAGGAATCAAAACCACAATCTTACGATCATGATGCTGACACCCTAACCACTAAGCCACGCGTCTCCACAGTACTTAGACTTAGGCAACAAGAAATATACACTGACTAACGAAAAGTTTTTAACCCCATTGTTGGTTTTTACATGTTTCCCAATTAGTTATATTTTCTCAACTTTGCAGGTACATGCTTGAATTTGTTCTTTGGGAGTTAATTGTAACTTTATTTTGAAAAGATATTTAGCTGGAAAGAAAGTTTTGTTGCATTTCAAAATGAGACGGAAATAAATGTTTCTTTGATTTTCTAATAATTTAATCAAGATAATATTTACCCTCATCGATAGCATAATCCCATCTATTTAGTAAATCGTTGACCTCCTCGGGTGTAAAACTCGTCAGATTTCAAAGCAAAGAAACTCGATATCATTTTTAATCTCTTCACAATTAATAAACTGCTTTCCCTCTAAATTATGTTGCAATCATCTGAAAAGATGATAGTTAAATCAATCAAAACCAGAAAAATAACTGTAGGAGGCAAAACACTTCCATACTTAATGCCATAATATTTTCTTGTGTGATTTGGGTAATGAATGGTCTTACTTCATCGTGTAAGAATAACACCACTTTCCGACTGACTAATGATGAGAGCTTTCTCCGCAAATTTTTGTGCAATGCATCCAAGTGACAACAATACTTCTCTGTATTAACTGCTTTATTTTGATTTCGTGATAGATGGCTCCCATCATAACCCACTAAACAAAGAACAGAACCTTATCGAGTGTACTCTTGGTTGCGGATATTTTTTTTTCTTTTTCTTTAGATGCTAGCCATTGCTATTTCCGCTGGATGTCATTATAAAGAATCCACTTTTCATCAACGTGATGATTCTGTCCAGGAAGGGTTTGGTAGCAAGTCTATTCTTCAATGATGAGCTGAGAGCAACTCTTTAATTAAGCTGAGAAGCAATCAAATGATGAGGGACCCATTAATTAGGTTTAGACACTTCATGAAAGTATTTTATGATCGAGCTGTGACTTGAACAAATTTGCTAACTGTCGTGCAGTTTACTTAGGATTTCCTTCAGTTACGATTTTCAGACGTGAATATCAACAGAACCTACATCATCCTCGAGGTGAATTGCGAGAGAATCATTTCTCGAGCGAAACTGGTCAAACCAACATTAGCGTCCCCGGGCGCTTAATATTTCATTTTCATACACATAAGAATATTTCTGGCTGCTTCCATTACCGAAGAGCCTTTTATGAATTCATACGGTCTGACCTAAATTCTTTTAAAAAAGTAAAATCTATACGAATTTAACCTCTATGGTATGAAGCAATCTGCAAAGAAGATCAAACGCTCTAGAATGTAAAAGTTAACGCTTATTTTAACAAAAGTATCTAAAAGATTCCTTCAAAGTGATCACGTTAAAAAATGCGACAGGTCTTTCTTTCCCACCTAATACGACAATGAAAACTATTGAGTAAAATAGACATCTATGAATATACACGCTGGTAAGTCATCATTTTGTATCAATGTGGAAAGTCCAGCTGAAAAATAGTTCTGTTTTTCAGTTTTAATCATCAAACAATATACCGCATAGTTTATACTTCAATAGATTGAAGTGAGACGCCACATAAGTTTCTGAAAAGGCAAATAGGGCAGTTAAAACGGAAACTATTAAACATCGACATGAAATTGTTAGAGAGGTTGCAAATTCTATGGAAATGTTGCCATATTGCCCATGAAGAGTATTGAAAGATCTTGCATAGAGGTCTTTAATAAAGAAGTTGGCAAGAAGTCAATGATTTCAAAAGCTAAAAAGACACAAAAGTTTCAACCGGACTAAAGAATTCTGCAACAGAGAAGACGAGTTTTCATCGACAAAAATATAATCTGATGAAGGCAAGTTCTGCTAATTTTACATTTCAGTGAGTGGCACAACAAAATTGAAATATAAAATCCGGGTTGTTTAAACGTAATGGTTAAATATGGAGAATTTAGAACTGTTGTGTTAGAAGCTGTTTGGGGATAGCAAGGGTTTCAGAGTTTATTTTTGTTGAAAATTGTTTTAATGACCCAGAAATACTACCGAATACTTCAAAAGGATTTACTACTCTTCAATTCCAATATAGGAATCTGTAAGAAGACCAGCCATTTTCTCACTGTTGTGTGTGTTGTGTGTGTGTGTGTGTGTGTGTGTGTGTGTGTGTGCGTGCGTGTGTGTGTGTGTGTGTTTGTTGTGTGTGTGTGTGGTGTGTGTGTGTGTGTGTGTGTGTGTTGTGTGTTGTGTGTGTGTGTGTGTGTGTGTGTGTGTGTGTGTAAGCTGTATTCAAATGTCATACATACAAGCTTAGAAAAGAACTCGCAGAATCGAATCTCTGAATTGATTATTCAGTAGAACATAAATAGGAACATCTTGACAGATAAATGCAAGACCCCCAACAATTACACCAATTACAAAACTGAAAGAATCACTGACCGAATGGACAGGCATAGATCAGTCTGTCTTTAACAATTTAAACAAATTCTTGCCTAATCGGGTGGGGGCCATAATATTTGCTAAGAATGATATGTGCAAAATACAAAGACAAACTAGCATTATTTTGACGAATTTTCAAAGTTATATCAGTTAAATTTAACGTTGCGTTTTATTTGCTTGACTGCAGAGCAATAATAGATGGTTATTTTGTGTGTGTGCATGCGCGTGCGTGTGTGTGTGTATGTGTGTTAAAGTAGAAAATGAGAGGCTAACAATTTGGCAAGACGTGATAAAGACATTTAATTTAATTTAGCTATACAGCTGTTTCTGGGATATCCCAGAAACAGCTGTCAGAGATTATCTCTACCTTTCATTATATTGCCAAATTAAATTAAATGTCCTTACTAAGTCTTGCCAAATTGTTTACCTCTCCTTTTCTACTCTAACCTTTACATACAGACTCAAGAGGAAGCCACTTGTTGCCACTTTGGATAAGGCAGTCACAAAACCACAACTTCAACTGCCATTAAAGTCGGAATTTTAGTGGCATACATATTGGAACAATCAGAATGCATACCTATTAGTTTGAGTCACCCTGGCAAAACCTCCTCGTTTCTTATATATATATATATATAACGGGAAGCTTTATGAAAATAGACAAAAGACGAAGGCAGGTGGGAAACAGACAAACAATTGTATTAGTATGGCGCTCAGGAAATATAAATAAAACAAGACTTTAACGTTTCGAGCCTACGCTCTTCAACAGAAAGATACACAGAGAGAAAAAAAACACAGAAAGAAGGAGAGAAAAAAAATGCGTGCAGTAACTAACGAATCAACATGGCGATCTGATTTCGGCCAGAGGTCAAGATCAAACATGAGACGCGAGAGCGAAATAAGGGGAGATAATAGGGTTGATAATAGGGGTGAATGACCAGCTATTGGTGCGTATGAGAGGTCTGGACGTGTGTATGTATAGGGTTGGTGTATGTATTAGTATGTATTAGTATGTATAAGGGTGTGTGTGTGTATGAGAGAGTATTAGTGCGTATGAGAGGTCTGGACGTGCGTATGTATGGGGTTGGTGTATGTATTAGTATGTATTAGTATGTATTGGTACGTATTAGTATGTATTGTGTGTGGTGTATGAGAGAGTATAAGTGCGTATGAGAGGTCGTGGACGTGTGTATGTATAGGTTGGTTTATGTATTAGTATGTATTAGTATGTATTAGTACGTATTAGTATGTATTATTTGGTGTATGTATTAGTATGGCACGCATATATGATGTGATGTGTAAAGTCGTGTGGTGTAGTGTGGAGAGAGGAGAAGAGGGGGAGGGGAGAAGAGGGGGAGATGGGTAGAGCGAGGAGGGAGAAGGGAGGGGAGTGAGGGAGCAGAGGGAAGGGGAAGAGGGAAGGAGGGAGGGAGAAAGATGGAAGAAGGGAAGGGAGTAGGGGTGAAAGGATGAAGGACTGAAGAAGTAGGGGTCGGGGGAAGGATAGGTGAGGAGGGGGAGGGGGGTTAGATGAGGAGGGGGGAGAGTTGAGACCAAATGGCATATAAGAGCGAAGAGAGAAGATTAATTCCTGTTCACGGCGCAAACGGGAATCCGATGGCCTCTGTGTAAGGACAAACCGAACACAGATAGGTGTTGCAAGGAGGACCGGTGGAGCGGAAAGGCGTGAGACCGGTGTTGTCGTTCGCAAGGTGGATGTCACGAAGGTGTTCCGCGAACCGGTCAGCCAAGCGGCGTCCCGTTTGTCCGATGTACAAGGAATGGCAGAGAGAGCAAGAGACGCAATAGATAATATTGCTGGAGGTTCAGGTGAAGGAGTGGATGATGGGATAGGGTCGATGGTGGGTGCTAGTGAGGAGGGTGGTGTTGGAGAGGTAAGGCAAGTGCGGCAACGTGGGCGGGAGCAGGGGAACGAGCCGGGTTGGGAGGTAGGGTCAGGGAAGGAGCTATGGACCAAAAGGTCTCGAAGGTTGTGGGCTCGTTTGAAAGAGGGGAGGGGTCGGTTAGGGAAGAGGTGTGAAGTGGACGGGTCGGACTGGAGATGACGGAAAGCTCGAAGAATGGTGGCGTTGGAGACGTAGGGTCGTGGGGTGGTAAGTGAGGGGAAAAGGGAGGCGGGAGACTACAGGCGGGTTCGGGGAGAGAGAGCAGATACACGGTCCACGACCGTGCTCTGGCAAGGGCGGTGTGGATAGTGGTGAGGGGGTATATATATATATATGTTATATATATATATATATATATATATATATATATATAAATGGGTTTGTATGATTGTGTATAGAGGGATATATATTATTCAAAGAAATTCCAACTCTGTTTTTTATGTTTTATTTATTTTATTTATAATATTAATGTAGAATATAGAATATATAGTATAAATAATATATATATAGTATATATATAGTAAAATGAAACACTCCTGTCACAATCTGGGACCTTGAAGACTGCTATAATGCAAGAAACTGTACTAGTCCCTTAATATTTTATATTCAATATTTCATCTATTCAATAAGACAATCAATACTTCATTTCATATTACAATATATATATTATTTATACTATATATTCTATATTCTATATTAATATTATAAAGAATATAAATAAAACAGACAGAGTTGGAATTTCTTTGCATAATATATATATATATATATATATATATATATATATATATATATATATATATATATATAATACAGACATGACAGAAGTAAATATATACCCCATAAAATATCGTTCTATGTTTATTTTAACTTGAAAAGTTTATGTTTTTTGCTAATTGACGTTTTTTATGTTTTAGGTTCTATGTGACTGTTTAATCATGCCACTTTCAAAACAAGCCTTGGAACTGTTCGAATTTCAAAGAGGCCGTATTGTGGGTCAATCTGAAGGCTTTAATGTTGAGCAACATTAAATCATAAATTTAAATCATAAATTCAAATGTATGTAGATTCCATGAGCGATCCTAATAGGCACAAGACCTGAAATGTTTAAGGCGAGGTTTAGCCGATTGTATCGATCCCAGTACTTAACTGAGGCTTATTTTATTGTTTCCCGAAAACGGGAAAGGCTAATTCGATCTCGACGGAATTTGAACTCAGAACGTAAAGCCAGAAGAAACACAGATAAGCATTTTGTCAGTTGTGCTAACAATTCTGCCATCGCGCCGTCTAATATAAGCTATTCATAGATCGATTCTTTCAAGGTATTTTAATCGATAGTCGAGATGACTAAATGAATGAGTTGATGAATGAGTGGATAAAGGATGATAGATTAAATTTAATGAATCACGGAATGAATAAATGAACGGACAATCCCGATAAACTCTTCTTTCCTGTCACAGCTTCACTGTGTAACGAGATCACATTTGTCTAATAAATTCTAACCTAAAACAAACGATGTTTACAAAACGACTTCCCTTTGGAGAATTATGGCTTAAGAAATCTTTTCTGCATTTTCTAATGATCCATTCATAAAGACACACACATAAGCACACTCACATATGTACACACACACACACACACACACTTATTCAAACACACACACATACACACAGGTTCACACTCACACACAAAAACACATTTATACACGCACAAACATTCACATGCACGGCTACCGATTCAAAGACATTCATATACATATATATATATATATTTGTTTGTGTATATATATATATATATATATATATAATATATATATATAAAGAGAGAGAGAGAGAAAGAGAGACATAAAGATATATATGCATACATACATACATACATCATACATACATACATACATACATATATGCATGCATGCATACATACATATATATATGCATGCATGCATATATACATACATGCATGCATGCATATGTACATACATACATACATACATACACACACACACACACATTCACGATTTCACACACATCCCACACATACATAGTTATTGACGTCTTGTGGTAAGTAGCGGTGGAGACGATGGTTGCAGTGATGGTGGTGGTGGTGGTGGTGGTTGTGCTTTGAATATATGTGCAGAAATATAAACAACACACATACAACACACAATAGGAAGTATGCACAATGCATTCACACACGTATACACATGCACACAAATACGCACGTACACACAAATTACAGATACATATGTGTCTGTGTATTAATTACATACATAGAGAGTGAGAGAGAGAGAGGGGGAGAGAGGGGGGAGAAGAAAGGATAAGGATAGCATTGTTCTTTTTTTATTCTAGCCGAAAGCTGTTCCTCGTTTGTTGACTGGTGCCGTTTGCCGCGTGGTTGTGTGTTAAGAAGGATGCTTGCCCACACATGATACCGGGTTCTGTCCTACTGCGATAGCGGGTTCTGGCACCTGAGGCAGGTGTCTTCTACTATAACCTCGGGTTTATCAAAAAACCTTGTAACTGGATTTAGTAGACAGAAACTGAAAGAAACCGGTCCATTACTCTATATTTTGGGATAGGAATAAACGTAACAGTACTGGACTCAGCAAATTAATTTGGACTCTAAAAGGCCACAATGAACAATTTAATTTAGAATGGTTGATTCTCTCAATCTCGATACCTTATGACAAAGGCAAAGAATTCTGTCTTCTCTGTAATTCTGAACTATTTTTCATTATTTTTTCTAAAAATCCCCTAGTAAACACGGTTATAGAGCGTGCATACCGATGTAGACATTGGCAAAACGCACCTTTAGTTCATAAATTTAATCTCTATCATTATATATAATTTAAACATTAATTTTCTTTTATATTTAACATTCACTATAAATATCTCTCCTCTTTCTATAGGCTACTTCTGACGTTATATCATATAACGTTTTATTAAACAATTGTTTTTTCAAACAATTTCAAACAATATTAATAGCGTTTAGTAAATAACTATACGTATCTATCAGATTCTGTTAAAATGTCTTATTGACGAGTTTCGTTTATTCACTTCCCTGAAGAGAAGATTGTATTGTTTTATACCATTTAGTCTTTTGAATAATAGTCAGTGAAATCTTCGAGACATGTGTCGAAATAAAAGTATTCGATTTATACTTGCGTTAAACTCCATTTATTTACTTATATAG
>NC_043007.1:68124786-68167286 GCF_006345805.1 Octopus sinensis | reverse complement strand
ATTACTTTTATTATTATTATTATTATTATTATTATTATTATTATTATTATTATTATTATTATTATTATTATTGTTATTATTATTATTAATTATTATTATTATTATTATTGTTATTATTACTATTACTATTACTATTACTATTTATTACTATTACTATTACTATTACTATTACTATTATTACTATTATTATTACTATTACTATTACTATTATTACTATTACTATTACTATTACTATTACTATTACTATTATTATCATTATTATTATTATTATTATTATTATTATTATTATTATTATTATTATTGCTAGCAGAATCGTTGGCACGCCGAGCGAAATACTTAGCGGTATTTCGTCTGCCGCTACGTTCAGAGTTCAAATTCCGCCGAGGTCGACTTTGTCTTTCATCCTTTCGGGGTCGATTAAATAAGTACCAGTTACGCACTGGGGTCGATATAATCGACTTAATCCGTTTTTCTGTCCTTGTTTGTCTTCTCTATGTTTAGCCCCTTGTGGGTAGTAAAGAAATAGGTATTTCGTCTGTCTTTACGTTCTGAGTTCAAATTCCACCGAGGTCAACTTTGCCTTTCATCCTTTCGGGGTCGATTAAATAAGTACCAGTTACGCACTGGTTTCGATGTAATCGACTTAATCCCTTCCCTCAAATTTAAGGCCTTGTGCTTCCAGTAGAAAAAATCATCATTATTGTTGGTGTTGTTGTTGTTGTTATTATCATTATTATTACACTTGTGAGCAGGCTGAATCATTTGTGCGTGGGACAAAATCCTAAATAATAGTTATTCCGGCTCTTTAAATTTTGAATTCAAATTCCGCCGAGGTCAGCTTTGCTTCTCATTCGTTCCAAATTGATGAAATAAAGTACCAGTTAAGGACTGGACTTGAGTTGATACAGTCGAGTACACCTTCCCTTCACTCTCAAAATTTGTGGGATTTTTTTCCTGTTACAAATCAATATTTTTATCATTGAAGACAAATTGTAGCAGACAAATTGCTGTCGGTTATTTAATTACACACACACACACACACACACACACACACACACACACACACATGTACGAGTGTATATGTATATATATAATCAAACCAGTTTGACTATCTACCGTACTTATTACCGTTATAACAAAGAACAAAGAAATTAAGACGAGGTAGGTGAAAGAGCTAATGAACAGTAAAAAAAGATCTCATCGCACATTTAAAGGAAAGAATGAAAATATCTCTATCAAAAAATACCTGAAGATTTTTTGTTGGTTAAAGCATTTCCAACACTCCAGAAAAATATGCAGATATTTTTCGGAGACAGGTAATAAACTCCTTAGCTTTCCCCACGTTTGTGAGCTCTGGAAGTAGCCCAACTTTTAAAACCAGCCATGGGTTTACTGAGGTTTAGAAATATGATACATATGGCTTTGATCGCTGTGTTTTATGGTTATTTAAATGAGAGGAACATCCCGAGATATTTCGAACCAAAGTTAATACACCAAGGTATTCAGTACAGTAATAGTTTGACTTTGTATTCATCGTTAGCATTGAATAATCTGTTACGTGATGTGTATACCAGTGATACCCGGGTTTCCATTATGCATGAATTTGTTTTAATTCTACGAGATTTATGAGTCTATGGGTATCCCTTTCGTTGTGACTGTTGTTTCAGAAAGTTTTTATTCCTTAACCTAAGGTCGATATTTCTGAATCCACATAGCAGTTTTGTGGCCTTGGACGTGAGTAAGAAACAATTAGCTGGCTGTTGATACTCATAAATGTTGGTAGGGAACTAGACTGGCAATTTACATACACATGCGTGAGAAATTGATATTTAGGGAGAATGTAGAAGTTTTATATTTTTCTCACGTTTTCATTGTCTTAGGAATACACCAGATTGTCTTGCTTGTATTTAAATATTCTTATTCGTTGTGGATAGGGATGATGTAGAGCAGTGGTTTTCAACTAGGGTCCGTAGAAGATGTTTGGAGTCCATGCTAACAGAATAGTAAATCAGGGACCCACAGTAGTATTTTAAGGGTCTATAAAAAGTTTTGATTTAAATGTATTTTGCAAGAAACGGCTAGGTTTCTTTCTCTTACATTTTACATTTTTCAACCTATACAAGTAAATGTGTGAATAACAAATTATGAATTTTTGTAAGAAATATCTATAAAATTAGTTTCTAAACATTGAATGGTTGTGGGGTCCACCAGAATGATATTGTAGTTGAAGGAATCCATTGATGTAGCGTATCCCTAGTTTCTAGTGGTTGCCAACAGAGCTCTAAAGAATGTAATCTCTATAATTAACTTAAATATGACTTCACAGAAACTAATTAACTGGAAGCAAAAATCATCATTTCCGATGAAGAAATCCTATTGTGATATTATTACTGAACTTGTTAAAAGGAAATTTTCAAGGGAAGAAACGTGTTTGGGGGTGGAGAGGTAAAATGGAAATTAGAATGGCACTTAGAGTAAAGACTACAATATGCTCGTAGGGAAATTACTTCATCCACGAGTGATGGGGGTGTTCATTGACCTTTACTTCAACGCTAAACTTGAAGACTATACTTTTTGTATTAAAACATAGGAATATAAAATCTATTCAAGGGTTTTAAGTATCATAGATGCTACATGGATGAAAGCTTCAATATGCTCTTTAAAAGGGGAAAAAAAAACAAAATGGGTGCGTAGTGTCCGATTCCAAACAGGCGTATGGAGTCTTTCTCATTTCTTAACAGACAACAGAGAAAATAAAATGTGAGACGAAAGGTGGTTTCTGCACATTTTCCTTAGCTATATAAGCTGCATCTATTCTAGGTATTTCACTGAAATTCGGATACGGCTAAACAATTTCTGCAAGAGTGGCTGTGTGGTAAGTAGCTTGCTTACCAACCACATGGTTCCGGGTTCATTTCCACTGCGTGGCACCTTGGGCAAGTGTCTTCTACTATAGCCTCGGGCCGACCAAAGCCTTGTGAGTGGATTAGGTAGACGGAAACTGAAAGAAGTCCGTCGTATATATGTATATATATATATATGTATATGTGTGTATATGTTTGTGTGTCTGTGTTTGTCCCCCAACATCCGTTGAGACACCCAATGTTTTGTGTGTTTACGTCCCCGTAACTTAGCGGTTCGGCAAAAGAGACCGATAGAATAAGTACTAGGCTTACAAAGAATAAGTCCTGGGTTGATTTGCTCGACTAAGGGCGGTGCTCCAGTATAGCTGCAGTCAAATGACTGAAACAAGTAAAAGAGTAAAGAGTATATGAGAAAGACTTTACCGTCGTACTATGAGATATCTTAAAAATCGAAGTAATTTTAACCAATCTAGAATACGATCGACAGCACGAATTAACCAGAATAAGTTTAGGACTTGCAACTCAGCAACTGAAGCAGTAGGACCGGTCAAAATGTGTCGTTGGACACCTAAAGCTCCACGAGGCTCCGGCAGGGGCGGTGGTGATCCCTGCTGTACTCTTTCTACTTTTGGTTCAGATTAAATTAAACTTCTTGGAATATCAAGCGGTAGAGTGCTGATCCTAATTCTTCGCGATACATTCCTTTATATTAACCACTTCAAATCGCACTCTCTTATCTTGTCTTTTTTTTTTTTTTTTTTTTTGAAGTTGACAAAATAAGTACCAGTCAAGTTCTTGAGAGTGATATAATCGACTCTGATCTGTGGATCTAAAATGTGTTTCTGCTGTGTCTAAACTAGAAATCATTAACAAAATAGAATGGCACTTAGAGTAAAGACTACAATATGCTCGTAGGGAAATTACTTCATCCACGAGTGATGGGGGTGTTCATGACCTTACTTCAACGCTAAACTTGAAGACTATATTTTGTATTAAAACATAGGAATATAAAATCTATTCAAGGGTTTTAAGTATCATAGATGCTACATAGATGAAAGCTTCAATATGCTCTTTAAAAGGGGAAAAAAAAACAAAATGGGTGGCGTAGTGGTCCGATTCCAACGAGGCGTATGGGGTCTTTCTCATTTCTTAACAGAAACAGAGAAAATAAAATGTGAGACGAAGGGGGTTTCTGCACATTTTCCTTAGCTATATAAGCTGCATCTATTCTAGGTATTTCACTGAATTCGGATACGGCTAACAATTTCTGCAAGAGTGGCTGTGTGGTAAGTAGCTTGCTTACCAACCACATGGTTCCGGGTTCATTTCCACTGCGTGGCACCTTGGGCAAGTGTCTTCTACTATAGCCTCGGGCCGACCAAAGCCTTGTGAGTGGATTAGGTAGACGGAAACTGAAAGAAGTCCGTCGTATATATGTATATATATATATATATGTATATGTGTGTATATGTGTGTGTGTCTGTGTTTGTCCCTCCAACATCCGTTGACAACCCAATGTTGGTGTGTTTACGTCCCCGTAACTTAGCGGTTCGGCAAAAGAGACCGATAGAATAAGTACTAGGCTTACAAAGAATAAGTCCTGGGGTTGATTTGCTCGACTAAGGGCGGTGCTCCAGTATAGCTGCAGTCAAATGACTGAAACAAGTAAAAGAGTAAAGAGTATATGAGAAAGACTTTACCGTCGTACTATGAGATACCTTAAAAATGCAACTCAGCAACTGAAGCAGTAGGACCGGTCAAAATCTGTCGTTGGACACCTAAAGCTCCACGAGGCTCCGGCAGGGGCGGTGGTGATCCCTGCTGTACTCTTTCTACTTTTGGTTCAGATTAAATTAAACCTCTTGGAATATCAAGCGGTAGAGTGCTGATCCTAATTCTTCGCGATACATTCCTTTATATTAACCACTTCAAATCGCACTCTCTTATCTTGTCTTTTTTTTTTTTTTTTTTTTTTTGAAGTTGACAAAATAAGTACCAGTCAAGTTCTTGAGAGTGATATAATCGACTCTGATCTGTGGATCTAAAATGTGTTTCTGTTGTGTCTAAACTAGAAATCATTAACAAAATACTGTATTTGGAAGAATGGGCAAAATGACAGGGAAAATGACATCCGATATTTAGTTACTGCGCACTATTCTTTTGTACTTTTATTTTTTTTGCTGATTCCAGATTTTTGACTGCGGTCATGCTGTAGCACAGCCTGGAAGAGTTCTACTCGAACAAACTGCCACCAGTACTCATTTTCTTTTAAGTCTGTCTTTTATTCTAAGAGTATCTTTTACCGAACAGTTTAACAAATATTTTGAAAAATAGTACAAACAACAACAACCCTCGTGCGCAGACGAATACGTTAGATAATGTCTGTTCAGGTTGTGTTAAGAGACTCAGTTTCGCCTATGTCGTCACACAGAGACAGATATTAGACTTTACAAAGTTTCCAGAAAAAAAAAAAGAACTGGGGGAATTGTGTTAAACTAGACAGAGGCTTAGTTCATAAGGTTTTTTTCAAGGGGGCAAAATGAAAAATAACTTCTCCGAAACTAAACAAGGCTAGCCGTGGTTTCTAACAGTCATCAATAATAGCAATTAGAAGACGCATTACCGGAAATACCAGATGTTCTCTTGATTGAGAGGGTGTGTAAGGTACATCTTTCGGGTCTGCTGTACTTTCAGGATGAAGACTCCACTAAAACACAAGCCAAAATGCTTGGAGCAGATTAGTACAAGGCTTGCTGTCAGGAATATTGAAAACGAATTGGATCCGTAATTGGTCGTCACTTTTGTATCAGAGAACCACTGGGTGTTAAGTGCAAGTGAGATTAGAGGCGAGTTATAATCAGAGTGGGTCAAGATATATTTGCAAATATTAATAACCTCGGAAGATCATAAGACAAGAACCAGACTTGTCCTTAGTTGAGGGTGCCGAAAGAAAGAGTATAAGACTGTTACTTAAAAAAAAGGCATGGATGTTATATATTTGAGTGTCTCTTGACCAAACTAAGTGGAAAGGCTTGGAAAACAGAGGAAAACGTAAAGCAGCAGAAAGCAGCTGAGATCACCAGGCCCCATTTTCCAGAAGACCGTCAGTCAACATAGGGGCGCACTTCGTGTCAGCTCGGGGAATCTAGTGAGCGGGCACCATGTCACAAGACAGTAGCAACCAGTTGCGCCTGCTCATCTTCTTATGCATACATACATCATTCAGACAAACAGAAAGACAGACAGACAGACAGACAGACAGACGGTTGTATGGTAAAAGACGCAGGCGTGGCAGAAAGTCTGCTTCCCAACTACAAGTTCAGTCCCACAACGTGGCTCCTGGGGCAAGTGTCTCCCACTATAGCCTCGAACCGACCAAAGTCTTGTGAGTGGATTTGGCAGAGGGAAACTGTAAGAAGCTATAAGAAACTGTATGTGTGCATCTTTATGCCTGTTTATCCCCCAAATGGTATAAGACTGTTGCATGAAAAAAAAAGGCATGAAAAAAGGCATGATATTTGGTATTGATGCGTTACGTCCACATAAACTAGCGATTCGGGAAAAGATTCCGGTAAAATAAGCACCAGGCTTTAAATAAATAAGCACATTCGGCCCCCAGTGTGACTGCAGTCTAATGACTGAAACAAATATAAGATAAAAGATATATATATAAATATATATAGGAGCAGCTGATACGATCAACGGAACAGCTTGCTCGTGAAATTAACGTGCAAGTGGCTGAGCACTCCATAAACACGTGTACTCGGGGAGATTCAGCGTGGCACAGTGTATATATATATATATATATATAGGGAGAGTTTACGAGAAAAACAAAAGACGAAGACAGGTGGTATACAAAACAAACAGATGTATTAGTATAACGCTCATATATAGGAGGAGACCCCCTTCGGTCATGAATGACCATGGGATTGCACCTAGACAGTTGCCCTCCGAGGTACAAGTCAGGGCAAGATTGTTTATGGAAGACCATCAGTCCCCCATGCATACCGACCTCCCCTCTCCACGCCACTGATGTTATCCAAGGGAAAGGCAAAGGCCGGTACAGCTTGGCACCAGTGATGTCGCAACTCATTTCTACAGCTGAGTTAACTGGAGCACAATATATATATATATATATATATATATATATATATATATACACAACGTGAGTAGATACCTAATCAAACTATCAAATGTTATACATCTGGCCACAATGCACCTCGCATCGTTTTAGCTTTTTATATAAATATATACTGGTATACCCATGCCGTCAACAATGCCGACAGTTTCATTAATGAGAGGAGATGGAACATCAACACAATGGCAAACATCATTAATAAATGTTAGTAACCTGGTAAATATATGTCCATACACACGATTGAAATACTTGAAAGATCGGATACGACTGTAACATCTTGGTTGAAAATATCGCCCACATAATGTACGAGTGTGTATATACACACAAACACACGTATATAAATATACATACATACATACATACATACATACATACATACATACATACATACATACATACATACATACATATGTGTGTGTGTAGTTTGATAAGTGACAACGCTCGAAATTCACGTACCTTGAGCTACTCTGTTGCTTCTGCTAAATATTAATAATGATAATAATAATGATAATAATAATAATAATAATAATAATAATAATAATAATAATAATAATAATAATAATAATAATAATAATAATAATAAGAAGAAGAAGAAGAAGAAGAAGAAGAAGAAGAAGAAGAAGAAGAAGAAGAAGAAGAAGAAGAAGAAGAAGAAGAAGAAGAAGAAGAATATATGCATACATATATGTACACATAGAGACATATATGTATACACACGTGTATATATGTATGTGTGCGTATATATATATATATATTATATATATACATTAGAGCTGCACCCTTGTTACTAGAGAAAAGCCACTGCCAAAAAGATTTACTGAAATGGTTCATTATTGATGCCATTTGATGCCCTTATATCACCTTTGAGCCCAGCCAAAGTTTTACACATTTTATTACATACTGCACAGCTTTGCTGGCTGGCAGGAGAAACAGGTGCCACCATATGCACTCTCTTAACATGTCTTTTTAGACTTCCAACTGAGAGGCACACCCTTCCTTATTTAACACATGTTCTGTTGTGAATTGAAATAGCCACATCACTGTTTATTATGGGTCGATTCCTGTGAGATTTTTATGGCTGGCCAGGCCTGCACGACTCAAACACCTCCTCCCACAAACCACACACACAAAAAGCAACACTCCGTTAATCTCCACAGGTTCCCTCTTTCTAAGCTCCCTCCTAATTCTCTCATACTTCACTCTCTCACTCTCTCTCTCTCTCTCTCTCTCTCTCTCTCTCTCTCTCTCTCTCTCTCTCTCTCTCTCTCTCTCAAACTCCAAACAACCACTTTGCACTGTCTTCCTCCATCCATCCTGGTGTTGTGCCTCCCTCTCCCAATCACCAACTGCAAATTCTGTCTGTATTGGATTATTTTTAAGGCAATCCGTAAACCTCAGTTTAGGCTTAGGCGCTGGTCTCCTGCCGTCTTCCAGCTCACCATACAATAGCTGTTTGGGCAGTCTCACATCACTCATCCTTACCAGGTGTGTCCTACCACCTCAAACGTCTTTGCAGAATCATTAACTCTATACTTCTAATGCCACTCCTCTCAAGCACTTCCACATTACTAATGGCCATTTTCCAGTTTATCTCCAAAAATTTTCTCAGACAGTATTGATGGTTCCAGTTGCTTTATATGACTACGGTAAATAACCCATTCCTCACTCGCATATAGCAAAGATGACAGGACGCACTTGTTATATATCTTAACTTTAATTTGTGAAGATATATTATGTCGTGTCCACAGACGCCTATCAAGCCAAATAAAAGCACTACTAACTCTGCCGATTCTAAATGAAATTTCATCAAAACCAGCAGTGCTCAAGGTACTTCCTAAATAAATAAAGCTAGGCACAATCTCCAACCTGTGACCATTCACAGTTATAAAAGGTTCCACATCTATCTTGGAGGGACCAGGCTAGTACATTATAACTGTTTCTTTTTTCAGATTGATCGTTAGACCCAATGTTGCACATGGTGCAGAAATTGCATTCAGCATGTACTGAACATCTTTCTAAGAATGTGCCAACAGGTCACAATCATCTGCAAATAGGAGCTCAATGAGGTAAGAATGCAGGCAGAACTTTCGCTTTGGCACAGTGTCTTTTGTGATTGAACAGATTTCCCGTTGTCTTATATTTTATATAGCGGTTCGGCAATATATATATATAGCGAAAATAATTTTGATTGAGGATTATTTAATTTGAGAGTCTTGCATGATTTATAAATGGCATTGCTGAGTAAGCGAACTCTGCAGTTTCCCCAGGCCGCAACACAGTAAGAGAATTTTGAGTATATTAAAGAATAATAAAGAGTGATTCTAACATTTTTGGAAAGAAGGTAAAAAATTCTATTTAACATACTAAGAGTACGGGAATTTTATTTTAATAAATTGCTAAAATGTGTTTTGAAACTGAGGGACTCATCATTATGAATGCCAAGAAATTTTGTTGATGTTGCATATGAAATTGCTTTACCTGCAATGACGACTTTGTCTATCTATCTATCTAGCCAGCTAGCTATCTCTGACCTACTTCCTAATGTACTCTAGCTGAGTACCGAAATCACGACCTTCAGATACCTATTTCTTTATTACCCACAAGGGGCTAAACACAGAGGGGACAAACATAGGTATCAAGTCGATTACATCGACCTCAGTGCCTAACTGATACTATGTCGCTTGACCTCGAGGAGCTACCTACTGCGCTGCCTGTGAAGTCCTCCTAAACTTGACTACATAAATACTTTTACTTTCCGACTAACTTCTCATTTAATTCATCGATTTAATTTAATTTACTGTTAATTTAAAATAACTACCTCTCCCATATATAGCATTACCAGTGAGAAAATGATCAAGTAATTATCACGATATATTCCAATTACTCTTTTGTATATCTTTAATTGCTTTTAATTAACTATTTCTATAGCTATTTGATTCTTATTCTACATTAATTGCAAATATTTTTCTGTTATTATAATGCAAGGGAAATAACCTTGAGCATAGTCGAGATATCAACAACTTTACACTGGTTGTCAAGTGGTTGAGGAGACAAAACAAGAACAAGCACGCAGACGCGCACACACACACACACACACACACACACACTAACGCACGCACAAACATACCTACATACACACACACATGCACGCATACACATATACATACATATACATGTATAGGGTGAGAGAGAGAGAGAGGACAGAGAGGGGAGAGAGAGGAGGAGAGGAGAGTTTTTACATAGTTTCAGCCTCTCACAAGGCATTTGTCGACCCGAGGCCATAAAAGACACTTGTCCAAAGGGTCATACAATGAAACTGAACCCGAATCCAGGTAGTTGGGAATCAAACTTCATAACCACAGTCACATCTACATCTAGAAAACAAAACTTACTTTCCAAACCTAAATCAGACTTGCTTTCTTATTTAGTTTCTACTAGCAATATCGCCCGGCGTTGCTCGGGCTTGTAAGGGAAATAACTGTATAAGCATTTTATATAATAGCCAAAAAATGCATTAAAAATGGGAAAAAACGATGGTAATTTTTTTTTAAATCATAGACTCATCATAGACACGCGCTAATACCCAGAAGGGCTCGATATGAATCACGACTATAAGATACCCGCTTTTGGTTACACTGCACCGCAAAATGTGGGAGTAGTTAGGAATCTAAATCGTAGGAGACAGACACTCACACAACTTCACTTTTATATATAAAGATATCTATAAATACTCCAAAAACAAAATGCACACTCTCGACCATTGACCCAGAAGAATGCCAAAGTTTCAACAGCTGGAGGTTAAGAAGCTTTGTAGTAACTTGAGGTCTATGAAACATTGCACGTGATGAACTTATGTAATTAACTCGATAAGTTTTAGTTCAATACCGACTTTGTCATTACAGTGCAAGGGAGATAAATTTTCTTCCTGGATGAGCATATGAAATATATAATTTTGCTTTTATTCCCGATAATGCTTTTATTACATGGTTACTTAAGGCGGCGAGCTGGCAGAAACGGTAGCATGCCGGGCGAAATGCTTAGCAGTATTTCGTCTGCCGCGACATTCTGAATTCAAATTCCGCCGAGGTCAACTTTGCCTTTCATCCTTTCAGGGTCGATAAATTAAGTACCAGTTACACACTGGGGTCGATATAATCGACTCAATCCGTTTGTCTGTCCTTGTTTGTCCCCTCTGTGTTTAGCCCCTTGTGAGCAGCAAAGAAATAGTTATTTCGTCTGTCTTTACGTTCTGATTTCAAATTCCGCCGAGGTCAACTTTGCCTTTCAACCTTCCGGGGTCGATTAAATAAGTACCAGTTACGCACTATGGTCCATATAATTGACTTAATTTGTTTTTCTGTCCTTGTTTGACCCCTCTGTGTGTAGCTCCTTGTGGGCAGTAAAGAAATAAGAAATAGGTATTTCGCCTGTCTTTACGTTCTGATTTCAAATTCCGCTGGGTCGACTTTACCTTTCATCCTTCCGGGGTTCGAAAAATTAAGTACCAGTTGCGTACTGAGGTTGATCTAATCGACTGGCCTCCTCCCCACAAAAAAATTTCGAGCCTTGTGCCTAGAGTAGAAAAGATTATTTACGGTTTCTTATTTCGTTGTTTAATTGATTACATATTTACATCTTTAATACAATTAAATACCATAAGGCATTACAAAAATAAATATATTCTAACTATATAAGTTAAATCTCGGTTGCTACATAATAACAGAAACTGAGGAGCGTCTCTTAGTTCCGTTAGAGTTTTTTCAGTCATCGGACTGCATCCTTGCTGGAGCACCGCCTTGAGCACTGCATCCTTCAAAACTTCCATGCTTCCTGAGATTCGCCAACACTACACCTGATTTTCTCCCCTCCATACACACGCAAGCATGTATCTGACTCATACACTGTTCGCTTTCCAGACATTTGTACATTACTGCATATATTTTATACGCACTGTTTGACAAGTTGTGGTGACCTGAGCACTGTATACAATAATTTCATTATTATTATTATTATTTTAAATGGACCCTAATATTTAATTTTTTAAGTCTAGCACTTATTCTATTGTTTCGTTTGTCGAACCGCTATGTTGAGAGCTTAAACAAATCAACGCCGGTCGTCAAACAGTTGTTTGGGTACAAAGGTAAAATCCAAGTGTGTGAAGGTAAGAGCCAAGGATTAAGATGTTAGGAAGTTAGTAAGCTTCGAGCAGTCCGTAGATGGTATAAAAGACAACTTTCTACTCGTTTATTGACGTAGAAGGTCGTGAATTTTTCCCATATCGAAGTTTGATAAGCTGAAAACAAAGTTATTTTATAGTTCAAGGTTAGCAACTAGGATTACTGTGTATGCGAATATAAAAATCCAAAGTTAGGAAATGGAGTAGATAAAATACAGACTACATGTGTTTCCTAGCTAGCAGAACCTCTCAAGTAGTAATTGCTCAAACGAGGTGTACTCCGCTAGCTACTCACCAGGCCATATATACATATACATATATATATATATATATATATATATATATATATATATATTATATATATATATATATATATATATATATATATATATAATATATATATATATATAATATATATATATATATATATATATACGAGCGAATGGACGGTGATGAGTTGTCAAACATTTAAACCAAATTTTCTCAAACCAACATGTCCCACCGTCCCATAGGCCTCCCCTTTGAGAAACACTGATTTAACCTAGATTTGAAACACCAGCAAAAGAAAAAATAAAGATAGACTTTTTTTCTATTCCAAAGAAAAACGATTTTATTCACACAAATATGCAACCGAAGAGTTTAAAGTACCAGTAATGATAAGGCTGTTGACTGGGAGAACACAAACATTGTTCAAACAGTAAGCTTGGCAGGAAAGAAACGTGCTTTTAAGCAGTACAAAAATAACAAAAAATAGAAGGTGCAGTTATGTACAGGTTGACAGAAGAAAAGCAGGACAAAAACGGCTTTATCGATCGCTTTATTCTCACCTGGAATCGATTTTCGTAATTTTTTCAAGACTTATAGACGCCCTGATACCGTCGGTATCTATATATCAAATTTGAGCGCAATCGGTTGAAGGATGCCCGAGATCCGAGAAGACATACACACAGACAGACAGACAGAACGGATTTTATATAAGAGATATGAGAGTATCTTGTGCCCGACCTCCTGCGAGGATTCTATAGGGACTTGACTATTTCTTCTAGTAGTTCATATAAATGGTGGTGGTATTTCTGATAAATACCATAACCACCACAATCACCACTACCCTGCAACCATACGTAACTCTGTGCGGTGTCAGAAGACGAAGAAAAAGAAAAAGTTTAAGTGGTGTGCCCCAGGTGAGGGTCGAACTCATGACATTTAGTTTCATCGCAACTGAAGTACTGCCTACTACGCTACCAAGGTAATTGGAAGGCAGCGCTTAAATTTGTCTATATAAGTACTATTACTTTCAGATTAATTACTCCGTCATTTAGTTTGTATATTAGAATTTACTCTACTTGTGATGCCTACTTCTTTTTCATATATAGCATTTCTTACGAGAAAATTACTATGTGGTTACCATGATAGATTTCATTTCAATGCTTCCTTTGCATGTCTTTTAATTACTTTTAATTACCTATTTCTATAGCTATTCAATTGTCATCTACCCTGTTAAAAGTAAACACTAAATATAGTTGAGTCATTTCAGTGCAATGAAAATAAACGTTCTTCCTACATTCATAAGTATTTTCTTATTTCGCCTTTCGATTAATTATATTATTTCATTCTTTTATATGTTTCAGTCATTTGACTGCGGCCATGCTGGAGCACCAACTTTGGTAGGAAAAAATTGATCCCAGGACTTAATCTTTCTAAGCCTAGTACTCATACTATCGGTGTCGTTTGCCGAACCGCTTTGTTACGGGGAAGTAAGCACACTAACATCGGCTGTCAAGCGATGGTGGATGAGACAAACACAGACACACAAACATACAAACATACATATATAATTAAATAAGGGTAGAAATTGATACTAATCAATTAAAACTAGTGACCTAGCATAATTTAAAGAAATCCGAACATTGAATTTTTTTTTACATACAAAATTTAGAGGACTTTTTTTTTTAGTGGTCAGTCCCCTAAATTTTGTATGTAATATATATATATAATATATATATATATAATATATATATATATATATACATACATATATACACGATGTACTTCTTTCAGTTTACATCTAACAAATCCACTCACAAGGCTTTAGTCGGCCAGAGACGATACTTGCCCAAGGTGTCACGCAATGGGACTGAACCATGTGGTTGGGAAGCAGGCTTCTTACCACACAGCCACGCATGAACTTTTCAGCACCGCCTCGTATATACTAGAAAGTATCTTGTAACAGTCCTCCCATAAGTTTAGAGGGACTTCATTATTTCTTCTAGTAGTTTATATAAATGGTCGGGATATTTCTTATTAAATATCACCGATACTGTATATAACTCTGTGCGATCTCAAAAAGATGAAGATATTTGAGCAAAAAAAATTTAAAAGATGTGCCCCAGGTGAGGATCGAACTCACGACCTTCAGATATCTCAACATAAGCTGCTTGATTATGAGACTGACGCGCTGCCTACTGCGCTACCGAGGCAAAGGAAAACCGTTAGTTACATTTCTCTATATATGTACGATGACACTCAAACTAATTACCTTCTCATTTAATTTATATAGTGTTCGGACCGCAGCCTTGAGGGAGCACCGACTTTTAAGCTTGATACTTATTTTGTCGGTTCTTGTGCCAAACAACTACGTTACAAAAGACTTAGACAAATGAGCGCCGGTCATCAAGCCTGTGGTAGCACAAACATAATCACACACACACATACACAGAGCCAAAGAATACTTTGTAACCGACCTTCTCTAAGAAGTCTACAGGCAAATGACAATTTCTACCGATCGGAGAATTTCTATTAATTATCTCCACCTCTATAAAACGAACTCCCTATGGCATAAGAAAATAAAGTTATTCTAAATAAAAAATATGCCCCAGGTGAGGATCGAACTCACGACCTTCAGATTCCTCTAAAGACTTTACTTGATTATGAGACTGACGCGCTGCCTACTGCGCTACCGAGGCACTTGGTAGCAAGTTTTTGAATTTGTCTATCTATGACTTTCATACTACTTTTAATGTTTAACTTTTGTTTTTCTTTTATAATATTACTAGCGAGGAAATTACAATGTTGTTATCATAATCCACATTCTTTTAATATCTCCTTTGCATGTCTTTTAATTACTTTTAATTACTTACCCAGTTTTATCTACCCTATTACAAATAAAACACTAAGTATAGTAGTGTCATTTCAAGGGAGATAAACTTTATTCCTATATTCAGCATTATATAAATTTACTCTCAAACTCATAACCTATAATACTTTTATTGCGCGATTTCTTATTTTGTCTATCAATTAATTATATATAAACATCTTTAATACAAGAAATTACCACAACGTTTTCTGTATGCATAGTTCCAGCCAGACCACAGCAATAATAAAAATATTATAATTGTATAAGTTAAATGAAGGACGGTACTTAACGAAAATCGAGTTGCGTACCCTTAATTCTCTTTAACTGTGCGTGCGTGCGTGCGTGCGTGCGTGCGTGCGTGCGTGCGTGCGTGCGTGTGTGTGTGTGTGTGTGTTTGTGTGTGTGTGTGGAGGCCCATTGCCTAATGGTTAGAGAAGCGGACTCGCGGTCGAGGGTTCGCATCTCATATCCGGCGATGTGTGTGCTTATTAGCGAAACACCTAAGCACCACGCGACTCCGGCAGAAGGTAATGGCGAGCTTCTGCTGACTCTTTCGCCACAACATTCTCTTACTCTTTCCTCCTGCATCTTGCAGCTCACCTGCGACGGACCGACGTCCCGTCCAAGTGGGGAACCTATAACCCAAGGAAAACCGGCCTTTATGAGCCAAGCAAGTCTCGAGAAGGAACAAACAATATATACGACGACATTCTAACTAGTTACCTTCTTATTTAATCTATATAGTCTCCACCTCTATTTATAAAACGAACTCTCAATGGCATAAGAAAATAAAGTTAATCAAAATAAAATAATATGTGCCCCAGGTGAGGATCGAACTCACGACCTTCAGATTCCTCTGTATAATTAATTGATTATGAGACTGACGCGCTGCCTACTGCGCTACCGAGGCACTCGATAACAAGCATTTAAATTTGTCTATCTATGACTTTCGTATTACTTTCTTTTGTCATTTAATTTCTCTATTGCAATTTACTCTGCTGTCATTTAACTCTTAATGTCTACCTTTTTTTCTTTCTTTTATAATTTTACTAGCGAGGAAATTACAATGTTATTATCATAATCCACATTATTTTAATATCTCTTTTGCATGTCTTTTAATTGCTTTTAATTACCTACCCTATTACAGATAAAACACTAAATATATTCGTATTATTTCAAGGGAAATGCACTTTCTCTCTGCATTCCCCATAAGTATATTCAGAATTATATAATTTTACTCTGATACTCATAACCCATAATACTTTTATTACGTGATTTCAAGAAGGCTTCAGGTAATTACAAATTTCTCCCAGTCCTTTATGCATATGGTCTATATTACAAGAAAATAAAGTTATCAAAAAAAATTCTAAAATGACATGCCCCAGGTGAGGATCGAACTCACGACCTTCAGATTCCTCAACCTATTTTGTTTGATTATGAGACTGACGCGCTGCCTACTGCGCTACCGAGGCAATCGGTAATCTGCTTTTAAATATGTCTGCATATGACTTTCAGGCTACTTTGATTTGTCATTTAATTTCTCTATTGAAATTTACCCTTCTGTAAATTAACTGTCATTTAACTTTTAATGTCTACCATTTTTTCTTTTATATTACTTGCAAGGAAATTACCGTCATTATCATAACACACATTATTTCAATATTTCCTTGCACGTTTTTTAATTGCTTTCAATTACCTATTTCTATAGCTATTCAGTTGTTATCTACCCTTATTACAAGTAACCTGCTAAATATATTTGCGGCATTTCAGTGCAAGGGAGATAAACTTTCTTCACTATAAGCGTATTCTGAGGTTTAACAGTTTACTGATACTCTAAATGATTTTATATGATTTTTTTTATTTCGTGTTTCAGTTACTTGTGTATTAACATATATAATACAAGAAATTACTACAGCAATAACTGTATAAGTTAAATCTCAGGTTGTATTTAATGACAGAAATCGAATCGCATCTCCATAATTCTTCTTTAAGAAAAAATGGTAGACATTAAAAGTTAAATGACAGAAGGGTAAATTTCGATAGAGAAAGTAAAAACAAAGTAGCCTGAAAGTCATATGCAGACATATTTAAAAGCAGGTTACCAATTGCCTCGGTAGCGCAGTAGGCAGCGCGTCTGCTCATAATCAAACAAAATAGGTTGAGGAATCTGAAGGTCGTGAGTTCGATCCTCACCTGGGGCATGTCATTTTAGAATTTTTTTTTAATAACTTTATTTTCTTATAATATAGACCATATGCATAAAGGACTGGGAGAAATTGTCAATTACCTGAAGCCTTCTTAGAGAAAGAAATCACGTAATAAAAGTATTATGGGTTATGAGTATCAGAGTAAAATTATATAATTCTAAATATACTTATGGGAAATGCAGAGAGAAAGTGCATTTCCCTTGAAATAACACGAATATATTTAGTGTTTTATTTGTAATAGGGTAGGTAATTAAAAGCAATTAAAAGACATGCAAAAGAGATATTAAAATAATGTGGATTATGATAATAACATTGAAATTTCCTCGCTAGTAATATTATAAAAGAAAAAAAAAGGTAGACATTAAAAGTTAAATGAAAGCAGAGTAAATTTCAATAGAAAAATTAAATGACAAAAGAAAGTAGCACGAAAGTCATAGATAGACAAATTTAAATACCTGTTATCGAGTGCCTCGGTAGCGCAGTAGGCAGCGCGTCAGTCTCATAATCAAGTAATTATACAGAGGAATCTGAAGGTCGTGAGTTCGATCCTCACCTGGGGCACATCATTTTATTTTGAATAACTTTATTTTCTCATGACATAGAGAGTTCGTTTTATAAATAGAGGTGGAGACTATGGAATGGAAGCACTCCGTCGATTACGACGACGATGGTTCCGGTTGATCCGAATCAACGGAACAGCCTGCCCGTGAAATTAACGTGTAAGTGGCTGAGCACTCCACAGACACGTGTACCCTTAATGTAGTTCTCGGGGATATTCAGCGTGACACAGAGAGTGACAAGGCCGGCCCCTTGAAATACAGGTACAACAGAAACACACACACACACATAAAGTTAAGGAGAATTAAGGGTACGCAACTCGATTTCTGTTAAGTACCGTCCTCCATTTAACTTATACAATTATAATATTTTTTATTATTGCTGTGGTCTGGCTGGAACTATGCATAAATATATATATAATTAAGGGTTTAGCAACAAGTTGCTTCACCACATACCGAAAATTTAGAAATAGCAGCCAAAAGACCGTTATTTCTTTTCGCTACAAAAGAAATAACGGTCTTTTGGCTGTTATTTCTAAATTTTCGGTATGTGGTGAAGCAACTTGTTGCTAAGCCCTTAATTATTGTTATAATTATATATAAAACTTCTTGTATAAGTTTTTACCGAATATGGTTCTTTTCCATACCGAAAGCTGCTTGGTAAAATTCATAAATTATAAATTAATAATTTTTTACCCTAACAGTCTCCTATACGAACTCCTTAGGGAGTTGACTATTTCTTCTTATAATTCATATAAATAGCTGGGAGATTTCTGGTAAATATCACTCCTCCCGTGCAAAACTTTGTGTGATGTCAGAAAATGAATATACAGGTGAGGATCAAACTGACGATTTTCAGGTTCTTCACCATAAGCTGTTTGATTATGAGACTGACGCGCTGCCTACTGCATTACCGAGGTAACCGGTACGCTTCTGCTAAATTTCTCTGTATAAGTACGATGACATTCTAACTAATTACCTTCTCATTTAATTTATATAGTGTTCGGACTGCAGCCATACTGGAGCAACCTCTTGAAGAGTTTAGCCGAACAAATTGATCCTACTACTTAACTTTTAAGCTTGGTACCTATTTTGTTGGTTCTTTTGTCAAAGACGACTTAAACAAATCAGCGCCGCTCATCAAGCCTGTGGGAACACAAACACAATCACAACCATAGAATATTTTGTAATCGTCCTTCTCTAAGAAGTGTACAGGTAATTGACAATTCCTGCCGTGGAATTTCTGTTAAATATCTTCACCTCTATTTATAAAATGAACTCTCTATGGTATAAGAAAATAAGTTTTATTCAAAATAAAAATGTTGTGCCCCAGGTGAGGATCGAACTCACGACCTTCAGATTCCTCAGCATATCTTGTTTGATTATGAGACTGACGCGCTGCCTACTGCGCTACCGAGGCAGGTAATTAACTGCGTTTAAATTTGTCTATACAAGCACTCTTACTTTCTAACTGCTTACCTAGTTATCTAACATATATTGTTTAATTTACCTTTCTGTCATCTAATTTACAACATATATAGCATTATATATATCTAACGTTACATGTTAGAAAATTATTACGTAATTATTACGATATATTTCATCACAATACGCACTTTTTATATCTATATTTTCTTTGAATTAGTAATTGCCATAGCTATTCTATTGTTATCAACTTTATTAGACGTTAATTACGAAAGCTATAAGTGGCATTTGAGTACAGGGGAGATAACCTTTCTTCCTGTATTCACTCGGAACATTTTTGCATTTGGTTTGCAAGGCTCTTATGGTGAGCTGGCAGAAACGTTCGCACACCGGGCGAAATGCTGAGCGGTATTTCGTCTGCCGCTACGTTCTGAGTTCAAATTCCGCCGAGGTCGACTTTGCCTTTCATTCTTTCGGGGTCAATAAATTAAGTACCGGTTACGCACTGGGGTCAATATAATCGACTTAATCCGTCTGTCTGTCCTTGTTTGTCTCCTCTGTGTTTAGCCCCTTGTGGGTAGTAAAGAAATAGGTTTGCATGGCTCTTGATTTGAGTTCGTATTTCGAAACAAATCTTGCGTCTTGGGACCTTTCTTTCTATATTGACTTTGACCATATTGGTTTCAGATTTTGGCACGTGGTCAGCAAGTTCGGGGTAGTGGTTAAGTCGATTACATCGACCCCAGTGTTCAACTGGTACTTATTTTAACGACCGCGAAAGGATGTAAGGCAAAGTTGACCACGGTGGCATTTGAACTCAAAACGTAAAAACAAACGAAATGCTGCAAAGCACGTTAAAGTATATATATATATATATATATATATATATATATATATATAATATATATTATATAGGTAAACAGTAAAATTAAATACAGACATGGACAAGAACATGAAACACCACAGAGACGACACAAGAACCACAGGACGGGACATTCGAAGCCCTCAGTCATCAGTCAAGAACCAGATCATCTTAGCAACCTCGGCCGATCAATCCCGAGACCGCTCCGATATGGCCAGCCCAAAGCTTCGAATGTATACAACGAAAGGACGGAAAACGATCGAAGTACACAAACAAAAATACAGAATACGTGACACCAATAAGAATACAAAAACGTAAAAACAATAACGGTGAAAATAAAAAATAAACAACAAAACAAAACCAGGACGTAGGACAAGGGTCTTTCGACAGGACGATTTGAGTAGGGGCTGGCTTGTGAAGTTGTGCCTAAAGGCCAGGGGAGACGAACAAATCCGTGTTTTCTGAGGCTGCTGAAAACGAAAGGAGCGCTCAACAGCGGCTAGCTGTCACGTGAGAACAAAAGACAGGAGAAAGGGACAGATGAAAAGGAGAGAGAAGGTGGACGAGAGAGGAGAAGAAAGAGACAGATCGAGGGGGCTGGAGTGAGAGAGATAGAGAAACGTAGAAAGGGGGGGGGGACGGATGGAGAGGGAAAGAACGGAAGTGGAATAAGGGAGGAGGGAGAGAGAGAGAAAAAGAGACAGATTAAGAGTCGTATCAAAGCTTGAGAAAAAAATATACTTATCGTATAAGGACAATTGTGGATACGTAGCCGCCGATTATATAGGTAAACAGTAAAATTAAATACAGACATGGACAAGAACATGAAACACCACAGAGACGACACAAGAACCACAGGACGGGACATTCGAAGCCCTCAGTCATCAGTCAAGAACCAGATCATCTTAGCAACCTCGGCCGATCAATCCCGAGACCGCTCCGATATGGCCAGCCCAAAGCTTCGAATGTATACAACGAAAGGACGGAAAACGATCGAAGTACACAAACAAAAATACAGAATACGTGACACCAATAAGAATACAAAAACGTAAAAAAACAATAACGGTGATGAAAATAAAAAATAAACAACAAAACAAAACCAGGACGTAGGACAAGGGTCTTTCGACAGGACGATTTGAGTAGGGGCTGGCTTGTGAAGTTGTGCCTAAAGGCCACGGGGAGACGAACAAATCCGTGTTGCTTCTGAGGCTGCTGAAAACGAAAAGAGCGCTCAACAGCGGCTAGCTGTCACGTGAGAACAAAAGACAGGAGAAAGGGACAGATGAAAAGGGGAGAGAAGGTGGACGAGAGAGGAGAAGAAAGAGACAGATCGAGGGGGCTGGAGGTGAGAGAGATAGAGAAACGTAGAAAGGGGGGGGGGACGGATGGAGAGGGAAAGAACGGAAGTGGAATAAGGGAGGAGGGAGAGAGAGAGAAAAAGAGACAGATTAAGAGTCGTATCAAAGCTTGAGAAAAAAAATATACTTATCGTATAAGGACAATTGTGGATACGTAGCCGCCGATTATATAGGTAAACAGTAAAATTAAATACAGACATGGACAAGAACATGAAACACCACAGAGACGACACAAGAACCACAGGACGGGACATTCGAAGCCCCAGTCATCAGTCAAGAACCAGATCATCTTAGCAACCTCGGCCGATCAATCCCGAGACCGCTCCGATATGGCCAGCCCAAAGCTTCGAATGTATACAACGAAAGGACGGAAAACGATCGAAGTACACAAACAAAAATACAGAATACGTGACACCAATAAGAATACAAAAACGTATAAAAACAATAACGGTGAAAATAAAAAATAAACAACAAAACAAAACCAGGACGTAGGACAAGGGTCTTTCGACAGGACGATTTGAGTAGGGGCTGGCTTGTGAAGTTGTGCCTAAAGGCCACGGGGAGACGAACAAATCCGTGTTGCTTCTGAGGCTGCTGAAAACGAAAAGAGCGCTCAACAGCGGCTAGCTGTCACGTGAGAACAAAAGACAGGAGAAAGGGACAGATGTATAAAAAATATATATATAAATACAAAATGAGACAAGAACGCAAAACACTCAAAGAGACGACACAAAAAACGGACGGGTCATTCGAAGCCTCTAATCTTCAGTCAAGAACCGGATCATCCTCGCAATTTCGGCTGATTAATCTTGAGATCGCTCCGATCCGGCCAGCCCCAGGAAAAACTAAGCTACGAGCATTAGATTTCTTGGAAAAAGGATCCAATGTATACGAAACAAGGACAGAAAAACGGACGATGCCACACGAATATAAATACAAAAAACAATAATAGAAATAACAGGACAAAAACAACGGGTGTCTTACTACTTTAGACAGTTCAACTTAGCTTAGCTGGCGTATTTTGAAAATAATGCCTTACGGCAGACGAAGAAATCGATGTTGTCGTGGTGGTGTTCAGAAGCCGAAAGGCTAGTTGGCCGGCGGTCACGCGAGAGAGAAAAAGGGACAAAGGAATCAAAGAGAGAGAGAAAAAGAGGGACAAAGTCACAAAAGAGGGGGAGAAGAGAGAGGAAGAAGGAATTAAAGTCGGGAGAAGAAAGAGAGCGTGCCAAGGATTGGCTTGACGACAGAATCAGTGTGGTGCAAAGTGAGAAAGACAGAGAAATGTGAGAGAGTGGGGGGAAGAGGAGACCAAAGAATCAGAGGCGAGAAAAGAGAAAGACAGAGACTAGTGAAGTATAGAGAAAGTGTGTGTAGAACTAGTAATGATAGTGTAACCTCGGGCCAATTAATACCTTGTCTGTCTGTCTGTCTATCTGTCTGTCTGTCTGTCTGTATGTATGTATGTATGTATGTATGTATGTATGTATGTATGTATGTATGTATGTATGTATGTATGTATGTGTGTGTTTATGTACGTGTGTATATATATTTATATATGTATATGGGCGTGTATATATATATATATATAGGAGTGGTAAGTAGCCTGCTTACGAACCGCATGGTTCCGAGTTCAGTCCCACTGCGTGGTACCTTGGGCAAGTGTCTTCTACTATAGCCTCGGGCCGACCAAAGCCTTGTGAGTGGATTTGGTAGACGGAATATATATATATATATATATATATGTATGTATGTATGTATGTATGTATGTATGTATGTATGTTTGTGTGTCTGTGTTTGTCCCCCATCATCGCTTAACAACCGATGCTGGTGTGTTTAGGTCCCCGTAAATTAGCGGTTCGGCAAAAAGAGACCGATAGAATAAGTACTAGGCTTACAAAGAATAAGTCCTGGGGTCGATTTGCTCGACTAAAGGCGGTGCTCCATCATGGCCACAGTCAAATGACTGAAACAAGTAAAAGAGTATATATATTTGTGTATGTATATGTATATGTGTGTATGTGTATATATACAGTAAATTCGTTGAGTATATAATTAAAAGTAATAGTCTTTAATTTAATACATGACTGTTGTTACAGGTGCCTCGGTAGCGCAGTAGGCAGCGCGTCAGTCTCATAATCAAGTAATTATACAGAGGAATCTGAAGGTCGTGAGTTCGATCCTCACCTGGGGCACATAGCTTTTTGTTTCTTGAGTGCTACGTAGGACTCATTTTTAAAATGGTGCTTTTAGATAACCGACTAACTCTATATGATAATAGCCGATACATATACACATACAACCGATAATAGCCAAATGTTAGCTTGTTGAGCTTTCTGCTAATGATTTACATCGTATAGAAAGGGGTGTAGAAGGAGTATAAAAATAATACAAAGAGAGTTAACATAAGAGGTGCAGGAAGAGTGTACATGATAGGCTTGGTGACAGGTAGTAAGAGAGAAATAAGCATAGAGACAGAAGATGAGAGGGAATACATATATGCAAGGCCAAACAACATTCATCAAATCCGACAACTACTATATTCTCCAGATCTTGCTCTTTGTAAATTTTCCCTTCTTTCCCCAAACCAAATCCCACTTAAAAGGGATGCTACAAGGCAGCCGTTAGCTATCCTAAAAAAAAAGGAACTCCATGAATGCTTACATCAATGGACACTAAGATGGATAAAGTGTCTGGCTTCAGAAGGGGACTAGTTTGAAGGAGATTAAATGCCAATATCTAGAAGTTTTCTGTTTATAACACCAGTCCCAACACTTTTTTTTATCAAACTTCGTATATATATATATATATATAATATATATATATATATATTATATATATATATACATATATATATATACAGGGTGTCCAAAAGTTTCGCTCGATTCTTATTTGGAAACCTATCGTAGGTTTATCAAGTAATTTTATTGCATAGAACAATGATGAATAATGACTACGAATAAAACAATGGTGCAACAATGATAACTATGAACGAAATGATTCAAACTCTTCGCCATTGTTTTCGATACAAGAAAGCAAACGCGAAGCAACGCTGCGACAAGCCTTTTGGGACAGTTCTACGTCGACTGTAGCGAATTGCTTGTTAATAAGTCGACGAAGATCAGGAATGGTTCGCGGTTTCTCTTTGTATATCATGTCTTTAAAAAAAAACCACGAGAAGAAATCCATAGGGATTACATCGGGTGAACAAACACGCTCTATATATTTGTTCTTCTTATTTTTTTTTAACTCATGTCCATTCTCCGGAAATGTTTCGTGACACATATGTGACCTCTTCAGTGACACTTTTCATTTTCGTCTGTGCTCTTGCACCAATTACTCCATTCTCCGTTTCTTTGGAAAAAAAAATTCCCTCCTGAAATACAACAATATCTGTTTCAACACACGATTCCACATCTAGAATCTTGCAACACAAATTGATAAACGTATAAATAGATAGATAGATAGATAGATAGATAGATAGATAGATAGATAGATAGATAGATAGATAGATAGATAGATAGATAGATAGATAGATAGATAGATAGATAGATGTATGCGTGTGCATATGTATCTATATATATATATATATATTCATATATTATATATCTATCTATATATATATATGTGTGTGTGAAGGCACATGGTTTAGTGGTTTAGTGGTTAAGGTGTTGCACTCACGATTGCGAGATCGTGGGTTCGATTCCCAGACCGGACGTTGCCTTGTGTTCTCATTGAGCAAATCACTTCATTTCACGTTGCTCTGCGATCATTTCGACATTTCGACATCTGACATGTGGTACCTATACAAGTAATTTCAATCTGATGGAGGGAGTAAGGCAAAGCGATTCTGTCAGATACAAGGCCAGCCATTTTGTTAGGTTATCGCCCTTGCACAATGAACTCGCGCGGTGGGAAAAACAGAATAACAACAAAATCTATTTAGCGTGTATTTAAAGGAGTCAATATATGGGGAAGTAATTTGGGGCATAGGTAATTTAACGCTAATTAGAGACATACAAGAAAGTATTAAGATTAAATATATCACAATGATTATGTAATTAATTCTTGATTTGTAATGTTTAATTCTCCGTGAGTAATCCTCATATATGCAAAATAATCGAGCTTATAGTTAATTCGTTGAGTATATAATTAAAAGTAATAGTCTTTAAGTAGCCAAATAGATGGATGCTGTTACAGGTGCCTCGGTAGCGCAGTAGGCAGCGCGTCAGTCTCATAATCAAGTAAAGTCTTTAGAGGAATCTGAAGGTCGTGAGTTCGATCCTCACCTGGGGCACAAATTTTTATTTTAAATAACTTTATTTTCTTATGCCATAGAGAGTTCGTTTTATAAATAGAGGTGGAGATATTTAACATAATCTGACTCAGATGGAAACCCATTTTGTAAGAGGATGTGTCATATTAGTTTCAAACTTTGGGGAAGTAGTCAATCGATTACATCTACCCGGTGCTCATCTGCTACTTATTTTATCGACCTCGAAAGGATGAAAGGCAAAGTCGTTCTTGGCGGAATTTGAACTCAGAACGTGAAAACGGACTAAATGCCGTTAAACATTTTGCCTGACGTGCTAACGATTCTCTCAGCCAACCGTCTTATTAGGTTGTATCATACTGAGCAATCTTAAGCTTATGCGTTCGATCTTCATCTAAGGCATAGTGTTATGTCAACACAAACATTTGGTCACTATAAACAAATCATCAGCCAGCAATATTGAGGAGAAGGATTAGTCTATACTTGTTATTTGACGGGTACTTATTATATCGAACCTAAATGGATGAAAGTTGAAATTGAACACGGCGAGAATTGAACTCAGGACGGAAAGGACTGGAATAAATACTAGACGGTTATTCTGCCGGGCTAGCTGTCTCCAGTGAGATGGAGGTTAGTCGGTTCCTGCGGGAAGAAAGATCATCTCCCTTGCACAATGAACTAGAGGGAAGCAAAAATTAATATACTTGCATTGAAATTAGTTAACATATAATCAACTACTTACAAACATTAGTAATTAAAAGTTAGAGTTATTCAGAGAAAGTATTGAGATAAAATATGACATAATATTTTATCTCAATATGATATGGAGATTTTAAAAATCTTGCAAATATTTATACATTCCTTTATAAAATAGGCTTTCATGTGTCAGAAAATATATTAATTCAGTAAAAGTAGCGTGCCACAGTTGAGAATCGAACTCACGAACTTCAGATTCCACAACTGATTATGGGCTGACGCGCTGCCGACTGTGCTACCGAGGAACTGACGACAGCATTTTCTAGCTACTTTCTAATTATTAGAAACTGTTACTTTCTGAATATTTGGTTGACCAATCAATTTACTACAAGGTCTACCATTTCACATATTTAATGTTGCTAAAGGATAATTAATTACACAATTATGTAATTAATCCTCCTTTAAGAATTATGCAATTATTTCTCCTTTAGTAATGTTGTATATGTGAAATAATAGCCCTAGTAGTAGACAAAACAATCAGAAAGTAATTTGTTTTCCTTTAACAAGTCTACTAGAAGACATTGTCGTCAGTGCCTCGGTAGCGCAGTAGGCAGCGCGTCAGTCTCATAATCAAACTAAGCACGTTGAGGAATCTGAAGGTCGTGAGTTCGATCCTCACCTGGGGCACATTACTTTTATTTTTTTAAGTTGAATGATTATATTTTCTGACACGGAAGAAAACCTATTTTATAAAGAAATGTATAAATGTTTGTTAGATTTAAAAAATCCCAAAATATTGAGGAATTTGAGGCTGATGACTTCGATCTTTGATGAGGGACAAATGTTCTTAATTTTCAATTATTTACTAAGAAACATCACATCAGCTCTTAAATGTCTAGCAGCACCGTATAGATAGACGGTCAACGAATAAATATACATTCTCCTAGAGGAGACTAGAACTTGAACATAAAACTGATAAAACTTTCGTTAATTTTAAAGTTATCTCCTTTCTGTCCTTAGTAGGTTGGTACCTGGTACATGATCCGTGTTTTACAACTAGGATCTATCCACCAAGCAGGATTCATTTGACTGTTTTGTAGAGCATTTCAACTTGTGGGTCACACTCTATATAGTCGATCACTTAAAAATCTAAAAAGAAAATTACACCTTACTTTATAAAGCTGATCTTCAAGTGTGTCAGAAAATGAATTTTTTCAAGAAAAAATAGCTCATGCTCCTGGGGAGAGTCGATCTCACGGCCTTCAAATTCCTCCACAGACTTGGATTGATTATGAGACTGACGCGGTGCCTACTGCGCTACCGTGGAAAGTGACAGCTGGCGTAGTAGTTCGTTATATACACATGATTACTTTCTAATTGTTATGCACTCACCTGATATGCATACATTATCTACTATTTCTTACATATGTCGTTATTACTCAGGTAATTTTTACAGAATGATTGCCATATACTTTAGCAATTTCCTTCTTTGAATAACCCTAATTAATATTAATTAGCTGTGTTTGTTATTACATTGTGTTAAAAGCTTTACCCGTTAATTAGGTAACATGTTGCTTTATTATAGTGTAAGGTTTTTGATGTTCTAAACTCAAAGTCAACTTTACCTTTTACCCTTCCGAAATCGAAAAACAATAAAGCACAAGTATTATACAGAGTCAATAAGATTAAGTATAAGTCAAAAACTGGGTCTTTATTTTATCGCCTTGAATATTAGCTGTCAACGTGTATCAAGTAATCGATACCAGCTTGTTATAGGCTACAGTAGGTTGCTACAAAATGGACTAACGTCTCATCAATAATAACAGAGGAACAGCAACTGTTCCATACTGACCGAGTACACCTTCTGACTAGAAAAGGCCCCGCTGTGACCAGCCCCAGTATATGAACTATCTGGAAATGGTGAAAGTACATGTCCTGACTGCTTCAGTACATCCGATATGCCAGGCTGTGTCTTCGTATATCTGTTAGAAAATATAAATATATTACGGCTATTCGTCGACTAACTATACACATGATGTTATTGTACTATTGGGAGTTGAGCTGATGTGGGAGTTTTCAGAATAGTAAAAAAAACTTTCTAGACCACTTTCTCAACACCTTTTTTTACTTATGGACCTCTTTGATTCCTATTTCACTTGGATGGACCCACATAGCCACTTGATGTGTAAAAAAAATTCTATTACGTTTTTATAATCAAATAAGTTTAGGAGTTGTATATAACAAAAGTATCGCAATATTGTGTGTATTGTAAAAGTATAGCCAAATAAATTTCAATCACAAAATCTTACATGGACCCCCAAGGGCCATACGGACCCCGGATGAGAACACCTGTTCTAGAGAGATAAATGATAAATGTATACACATTATGCAGAATCAAAAACATTTTCCAGAAGTCTGGGTTGAATTCATAACCCCTTAGATTCCACAATAGAATTTGGAGATTTGTAAATCTAAGAAATATCTACACACACCCTTCTATAAAATAGATTATTTTTGTATCAGAAAATAGAAACATTAAAGTAAAACAATATGCCCTTGGTGAGGATCGAACGCATAAGCTTAAGATTGATCAGTATGATACAACCTAATAAGACGGTTGGCTGAGAGAATCGTTCGCACGTCAGGCAAAATGTTTAACGGAATTTCGTACGTTTTCACGTTCTGAGGTCAAATTCGGCGAAGAACGACTTTGCCTTTCATCCTTTCGAGGTCGATAAAATAAGTACTAGTTGAGCACTGGGTAGATGTAATCGATTGACTACTTACCCAAAATTTGAATCTAATATGACACATCCTCTTACAAAACGGGTTTCCTTCTGTGTCAGATTCTGTTAAATATCTCCACCTCTATTTATAAAACGAGCTCTTTATGGCATAAGAAAATAAAGTTATTTAAAATAAAACTATGTGCCCCAGGTGAGGATCGAACTCACGACCTTCAGATTCCTCTGATGACTTTACTTGATTATGAGACTGACGCGCTGCCTACTGCGCTACCGAGGCACCTATAGCAACACCTATATATTTGACTACTTAAATTAAAGACTATTACTTTTAATCATATACTCAACGAATTTACTATAAGCTCGATTATTTCGCATACATGAGGATTACTCACGATGAATTAAACATTACAAATCAAGAACTGATTACATAATCATTGCAATATGTTTAATCTTAATACTTTCTTGTATGGCTCTAATTAACTTTTAATCACCTATATCCCAAATAACTTTACCATATGTTGACTCCTTTAATTACACGCTAAATAGATTTTGTTGTTATTCTGTTTTTTCCATCGCGCAAGTTCATTGTGCAAGGGAGATAACCTATCAAAATGGCTGGCCTTGTATCTGACAGAATCGCCTTGCCTTATTTCTTCTGTCTATTTACGTCCTGAGTCCAAATCCAGCTAAGGTCAACTTTGTTTTTATCTTTCAGAGCTAGGATCGATCGAATAAAGTACCAGTCAAGTACTGGTGTCGATGGTATCCACTTAATTTCTCCAGTATTTTGTTAACGAGATAACCTACATGAATATGCTACGATCTAATCACGGAATAAAAACATAAACAAATATACAAAAAAGAAAATGAACATTTTACATAACACGATGCCGCTTTATTTTATGCCTACTTATGTCCTTTATTTAAAACTAGTGGTATTGCGTGGCGTTGCTCGGGTTTGTTTTCTTTTCGACCCTTTAGAATTGGAATTTTTGAAAAGTAAAACTTTAGCATTATGTAGCTTGTTATTCTCTTTAAGTGAATATTTTTCTGGTTGAAATACACCGAAAAATCGCGATACAGCAGTCAAAAAATTGTAAAAAAAATAGGGATTTTCATAGAAAAAAAGCACCTTTTTGATGTAAATACTTTTTGATGTAAATACTTTTTGGTGTTAATTTGGTGTTAATATGGTCCGATTTGAATTTTTTTTTCTACGGAATGAAGAGCAAGCCTTCTTCTATCATTTTGGTCAACTTGCGCCGCAGGGTCTCGGAGGAGATAGTGTTAGTTGAAGCCTATTAAACCTGCCACACACAGACAACTTCAGCTTTATATAGATAGATTGCATGATTTAAACGTTATCATGACATTAAATCCTGGCCGACATGAGCTTGAAGCTGATCAAGGCCAAAGTTTATTCCGGTTTCTATGACCTGCAAGCGACGAAATGTGCTATGTACTACTCTCCTGAATTGGACGCTAATCCGTCGGAGGGTTAACTTCCCTAGCAACTGCTGGCGCTTATTTTCAGTAGAGTGGGTTGGAGCAGTGGGAAATCAAATGTTTTACACAACGTACCGTGTTGTCTAGGAAATGAAACCAAGACCTTAAGATTGCGAGTCCTATATACTAACCACTAAACCGTATTCTGCACCTCAAAGGAACTGATTTAATATCACAAAGTAGTTTGTCCGCACTATAGCAACTGTAACTTTGGCATTTCACTGCTTTTACAACAATAATAGTAAGTTACATTGATGACTGTACATGACTTCTTCTTTCTCCAAAATAGCTGCCAGGTTTGTTATGTCTGCACTTAGTATAGGTTTGGCGGGAATATTCAACCAATATTCTTTGTGCTAATATGTATCTTATAGCAGAATCGTTAGCGCGCCAGACGAAAAGCTTAACGGCATTTCGTCTGCCGTTACTTTCTGAGTTCAAATTCCGCCGAGGTCGACTTTGCCTTTCATCCTTTTTGGGTCGATAAATTAAGCACCAGTTACGCACTGGGAACGATATAATCGACTTAATCCATATGTCTGTCCTTGTTTGTCCTCTCTGTGTTTAACCCCTTATGGGTAGTAAAGAAATAGGTATTTCGTCCATCTTCACGTTCTGAGTTCAAATTCCACCGAGGTCAGCATTGCCTTTCATTCTTTCGAGGTCGGTAAAATAAGTACCAGTTGAGTACTGAGGTTGATATAATCGACTTACCCTTTACCCGAAATTGCTGGCCTTGTGTCAAAATTTGAGAACAATATGTTTATATTTATTGTTAACATGTGTGTGTGTGTGTGTGTGTGTATGTATGTATGTATGTATGTATGTATGTATGTATGTATGTATGTATGTATGTATGTATGTTTGTATGTATGTATGTACGTATGCATGTCATTATTCAGTTTTATTTCAAGACTTCTTGCCAAAGGAGAAAGAGCCGGTTTCTAACCTTGATCCAAGGCTCCTTCGTTGGAATTTCAACATCAACAACAGGGTATTTTTGCATATATCACCTCTCTGCAACATCACAGAGAAGCTGTCTCCTTGTAATATGTCTTTGCGATAAAGTATTCTATCGGTGATAATACAGTCACTTTTGTGTTTAATTTCAAGATGGTGGCCCACGATGAAGTCAGGTCAGCTATGGCCTTGACTATTCTCACTGGAACTTTAGCAAGTTGAAGAGCTTCTAGCATCCATGAGTGGGGAACAGAGCTAAAGGCTTTCTTGCAATCTAGCCACATTGAAACTAGGTTCCTCCTATGCTCTCGCACCTCTGACATCACAGTTTTGTTGATTAGCAATTGCTCGGCACATCCCCAGACTCCCTTCTTCCCAGCTGCTTGTTCTGCTGTGATAATGTTATTGGTTTCACAATGGTCCTGGAGGAAGAGGTTTAAACATGCTATATATATATCTTATACATTAAGTTCTGGCATGCAATTGGCCGGTGGTTTTTTGCCAGGTGGTTGGTTCTGCATTTGAGCATCAATTTTGTCTCTGCCAGACCTAACCAGTGTGGTATGCTATTGTGTTCCCAATGAAAGCTTACTGGGACGGATTGACAAGATATGTTAGCTTCTTGTACCAATATCCAACAATCAAGTCTCTTCCAGGTGCTTTTCCATCCTGGAGTTTCTGGATCACAGATGTAAGAATTTCACCATCAATGTTGTATGTCTTGGATGTAACGCAAGCGCAATAACTTTTCCAGATTTCTATGTATGTATGTATGTATGTATGTATGTATGTATGTATGTATGTATGTATGTATGTATGTATGTATGTGTGTATGTATGTATATATGTATGTATGTATGTATGTATGTATGTATGTATGTACGAACAATACTATTTCAGCGTGTCTTCTTTTCTATTTTAGATGTCCATAAATACATCCTCTCAACAAATGCACTGTTGACCTAGCTGAGAATCAACCATTAGATATTTAGAGGTAGTGAGGGCTACATCGATTTAATCATTAGATAAAACTAAATTTTATTTTTGGGCAAATTCTTCCGCCTTGTTATAGCAACGCCGCAAACGATATACTTTGAATTTGTAAAAAGTAAGGAGTAAAAACCCACTTCGGTCAGGATGGGCCATGAGATTGCACCTACAAACTTCCTCTCCGAGGCACAAATCCAGGCAAGATCGATCAGCAGTCACCCATGCATACCAGTCTCCTATTACCACGCTACCGATGTTGACCAAGGCTGTGAATCGAGCAGATATTAATACTTCCCTTTATAAAATGGGTTTCTTACAGTGTCAGAAAATAAACATATTCAGCTAAAAAATTATGTAACATAAAGCACTTTGCCTTAAGGGCAAATTTACGACCTTCCGATATCTCCACTTGATTGATAACGACAGTGACTTGCTGCCTACTACGCTACCGAGGTACTGGGAACCGACTACTTTTTCCGCCTTAGCACAGCATCGCTGCAGTGTGTGTATAATATTATTAATAATTAAAAAAAGAAAATTTTAATCAAACTGCACAGTATCTTACAAATATTTACACCTCCCTTTATAACGTGGATACTTTATTGTGTCAAAAGGTAAAATTTACAACTAAAAAAAAAGCGAAAATAATGAACTTCGGGTGAGGATCGAACTCACCACGTTCATGTTTCTTCGTATACAATTACTAAAACGCGTTGCCTACTGCGCTATCGAAAAGCTGACCGTTTCAGTTTTCATTTTACTTAGAAAATGAAAGCGCTATTTTCTGATTATATTATCAGCTAATTTACTTTTAGCTCTATTATAATGAAGAATGAAACATTGCTAAAGGGGTATTAATTAGATAATTATTACGTTTTATTTAATTCCAATACTTCCTTTGCATATATCTAATTAACTTTTCATTGCCTATACTTTTAAGTACCTACGGCTTCAGGTCACTACCGTTTTTATCAGGCCACAAAATCCTATGTGACGCACAATTATCTTTAAATGGTTGCGTAATACTTTGTCGTTTTATGTAGAAGGAGGGCTGTGCCCATGACCTTTTGACCTCAGATAGAAATAGAGGAGAGGAAGAAACGGAGGGCAGTATCCCTTTTACAGAGATCAGGCCCAGGCTTGTAAACAGACTGGACTCTGCTAAAGGTATTCAAGGACTAAGTGGTGGTGTTTAATCGGGTGACGGATTAACTCGACTAACTCAGAGAGCCACGGTGGGGTTTGAACTCAGGCGTCCTGTCCTGTTCTGGCAATCTTGCTAATCCATCGCCTCGAATAGTGGCTTCATTTATTGACCCTCGGAAGCTTGATATTCAAACATTAAACTGGACGGCAGTTGAACTCGGAACACAAACTGGAATAAATACTGCAAGGTACCTTTGCCTGATGCTATGTAATTGAGGACCGCTTAACTTCGAATTTTAGTTGGTCAAGCAGCAGTATAGAAGTCCTTTAGTTCGCTCGTGATGATGATGATGATGATGATGAGAAGGAGGAGGAGGAGGATCATGATCATATTTGTTGTTTAGCTCCAGGTCAGCCCTGATCAAAGGCCATCATATCTGTGGCTGTAATTTCTATTTGGCACAATTTATCTAAAGACTACATCATCCAATCTATCTTCCCATTTATTGGGAGGATGGACGTAATCCGAAAGAGATTTAACTGCTATTTCTTGCAGTTGGAGTGACCACGTAAAGGCACTTTTTCTTGAGCCAAGATTTGTTACTTCCCTTTGTTGTAGGAGCTAACACCACTTAGAATTAGAACTTCGCATCTCATTAAGCAATTATCATTAAAAGAATGAAATGATGTTAATGAGATTTGGTTTGTTTATGCTAATCAACTGAAGATATAAATAAAACACATAGAGCAACAGGTATAATCACAACTGAGTTGATCATGTTCTATGCTAAGTTAAAAGAGACGTTTCCAAGTGCCTCGGTAGCGCAGTAGGCAGCGCGTCAGTCTCATAATCACAGGTCGAGCTATCTGAAGGTCGTGAGTTCGATCCTCACCTGGGGCAATTTTTTTTTTTATATTACATATTATAAATATGTTATTTTTACCGTCACTGACATTTTCTTGCTCCTCTCAAATTTTTCTTTTGCACACTTTAACCTCATTTAAACTGAAATACTTCTCTCTCGAATCTAAAAAGGGAATAATTATATCGTCGCTTGTCCTACCAGAAAAAGCAGCAAAATATCTGTCAAATCACATCGTGTTGTCTAAAGGGAAAATTACATGAGACAATGTAATCCTACATATCCTCAAAAAGAGGAGACAGTAGAAATGTTGTTTGATTTTTGATTTTTATCATAAGTCTTCTTGGTCAGGGATAACTTAGAGCTAAACATTATCACAACCACCTTACGGTATGGTTTTGCAATTAAAAGGCGGAGAGCTGGCAGAAACGTTAGCACGTCGAGCGAAATGCTTAGCGGTATTTCGTGTGCTGTTACGTTGTGAGTTCAAATTCCGCCGAGGTCGACTTTACCTTTCATCCTTTCGGTGTCGATAAATTAAGTACCAGTTACGCACTGAGGTCGATGTAATCGACTTAATACCTATGGCTGTCCTTGCTTGTCCCCTCTATGTTTAGCCCCTTGTGGGTAATAAAGAAATAGGTATGGCTTTGCTGATCCTCATTGCAGACTAGTATAGATTATTAGCGAAGTATATTCACTGTTAAGGGCCATCAGTTTACCATTGACAGAACTCGGATTAGTTAAATTAATTTCAAGTCTCCGGTAGGTGGAGTATATTGTGAGGCAGTGAAATGAAGATCGAAAGTACGGCCTTTAGGTAGAGTGGCGTTAAACAAAGGTTATGGAACTCGCACGTTGCCTCCTGCTGTGTGAAGGCAATTAATATTAATTCCTTAATTATGAATGAATTTGGTATGTATTCCTTACATTACGCAATCGTAGTGAGGGGCTGGGGATTAACTGATGTATAGCAGTAGCCGAAAAAGGTAAAATACTCAATGAAAAATCCCATGTTAGAATGAAAACATATGTCAGCGCAGGTGGTGAGGTCTCTGTACAACTGTGGCAAGAGGCGCACGTTGTTGCCACATGTGTGGGTCACCCGCAGGAATGAAAAGCCACATCCGTACTACTTATGTTCAAGAGAACAATCAAGCGATAGCGTTACTCAAAATCGAGCTGAAGCCAGGTAAGTGTGTGTGTGTGTGTGTGTGTGTGTAGGTAGGTAGGTAGGTATGTATGTATGTATGTATGTAGGTAGGTATGTATGTATGTATGTATGTATGTATGTAGGTAGGTAGGTAGGTAGGTAGGTAGGTAGGGTATGTATGTATGTATGTATGTAGGTAGGTAAGTAGGTAGGTAGGGTAGGTATGTATGTATGTATGTATGTATGTAGGTAGGTAGGTAGGTAGGTAAGTAGGTAGGTAGGTAGGTAGGTAGGTAGGTAGTTAGGTAGGTAGGTAGATAGGCAAATAGGCAGGTAGGTATGTGCAAGTATATGCACACACACGCTATTTTTTTTATTTAAAAAACCCATAAAAATGCGTCTCTCTCTCTCTCTCTCTCTCTCTCTCTCTCTCTCTCTCACGTCATGTGTGTGTGTTAATGCAAACATCAAAAATAGAACTCAAAATATGAGTATATATGTATTTTTATTAATAATTATCAGAAGTAACAGAGTATCTCAATGTCCATGCGTTTTGTGCGTAGGTAATTGTGTTGATACTTATCAAACTTGATAAGTGCCAACGCACTAATCTCTCGGACCTTAAGTCACTTCGTTACTTCTGCTAAATATTATATATATATATATAATATATATATATATATATATATATATATATATATATAACCCAAAGAAATCATTAGGATCTTTTCGGTTTGAACGGCAGTTTTTAAAAATAATTTCTATGTAACTAAAAAATTTTAAACTTCGTATAGTGGTAGGATGTGTTTATAAAACATCTTTTTCTCTTGGCTTTCTTGAGAAAATTCTATAGTTTGTAAGTTATTTGGTCTTTAATTTCTTGCATTTCGGCAATTTCAACCAATCAATGACGTCTATTGAGGTGAAAACGATTTCTGACGTAGTGTGTCAACAACATTTATTTCCGGTGTCGTATGAAAATGTCCCTGTTATTTATGAGAAAAAAGATACCCTGTGGCCATAAACTGAGGGGTTACTTGTAAACAGAGCAGGATAACAAAACCGCTCCCACTTTAGTGTCCACCCATAATTATGGCCTTAGTATCGATCTATTGCATTACAATCTGTTTTAGGGTTAGGGTTAGAGTTAGGGTTGGGGTTAAGGTTAGGGTTAGGGTTTAGGTTAGGGTTAGGGGTGGGGGGAAGGGTATCTTTTTTTTCTTCAGAAATGTAAATAAACCCAATCTGTTTCTTAAACGAGGGACATTTTCATATTTCACCGCCAGAAAATTTTACAGCAGATAATGTTTTCACTTCAGTTGACGTCATTGATTGGTTGAAATTGCCAACATTGAAGAAAATGCCTTACAAATATCTTACAAACTACAGAATTTTCTCAGAATTTTCCAAGAGAAAAAGATGTTTATAAACACATTCTACCCGTATACGAAGTTTCAGTGTTTAGTTTCATAGAAATTATTTTTAAAAACCGCCGTTCAAACCGAAAAAATCCAATCAGGATCATTATAAACTTAGCCGTACATAGGCATAACACAGAAAAAAAGAAAGGGAATTCAACTTCGAAAGTAATATTCCAGTATGGCCTTGCCCGTGTTAGCTTACTTGAAGATCCGAAGAACGAAAGACCGTGCAAATCGATACAATAAAATATAAATTGCTTCCCTTGTTTCGAACCAAATTGAAAATGTTTTCGAGCGGCATTTACCTAAGGGAGGCAACTTTTAGAACACTCTCAGCGAAGCTTATATGCTACTGTTCAATTTGTGAAATAGAGTTACTACTAGCAATCCTATCTCAGCTACCATCCGTACTTTCTTATATCAACTGTATCGCCTGAATCGCACAGACTGTCAGATGTTGTTATACATCACTGGTCACAATTCACTTCCAATTATATCATTCTTTTCTATCTTCACTGAAGTAGTTTTACTAAATCGTTTTCCGCATGTCCTTTTCCGGTCTCTTAGATACCACTCGGCAATTGCACGGATCCACCTGATGTCTGTGACCCTTCCAACATATCTAATCCATCGGAACTTGTGCCTTAAATATTCTGCGATCACGTCGTTACACTCTGCTTCGTTCTCCAATCCCCTCATTTCGTATATACTTTTGCAATTATATTCCGAGCATGGATGGTTTCGTGGATCTTTGTGTCGTAGCCAATCGATGTTCTCTTTTTGCAGCAACCCATGTCTCTCTTGTATATAAGGATGCAGATGGAACTGTGCCATTGCAGAGATTGGTTCGTAGGATCTTGTCCTGCTTTGCTTTGAGTACATCTTTTATCGAGGTAAATGTCTTTTATCATGTCCTTATTCTCCTCGTCTAGGCCCCAAGTAGACGTATTGCTTTACCGCCTTCATTTCATCGCTTCCCACTTCACTTCGGGCTTGCACTACATCTTCAGACAGCATGGATTTTGATTTCATGCGGTTCGTTTTATGCCCTTTGGCTGAGATGTGGATGTTCAGCTCTATTAGCATGGTTTGCAGCTGATCTGTAGTTAAACAATGAGTACAACTTCCTCTGTGATTCGAAGGCATGTTGGTAGGTTGCTATTGATGTTCGTGCCACCTCTCTAGTCAATGTCGCTGACGACCATATCTAGACGTACAGCGAAGAGCTTTGGAAAGAAGGTGTCTCTTAGTTTGAGACAATTCTCAGTTGGAACTCTTATAAGTGACAGTAGCATATCTATATCGGTGGTGCATCGGAAGTTTACATCTCTGAGCAGTTAGGTATATTGCACCTCGACTCCTTGCATTTCCAGAGATGTCGACACTGCATTCATCTCGATGCTATCGAAGGCCTTTCAATAGTCGACGAAAGCGATACACAGAGGAAGTTTGTATTCATTCGTTCGTTCGTATAAGCTGTGATAGAGTGAATATGTGATCCATCGTACTATAGTTCTTACGGAAACCTGCTTGTTTACTCGGCTGTTGGTCATCGAGCAGTTTCAACAGTCTGGTGACTATGATTTTGTAGAGGTGAAAGAAGAGAATATGGTGCGGTAGATTCTTAAATCTTCTCTGCCACGCTTCTTATGAAACAAAATGGTATTAAATTCTTTCCACAGCGAGGATATTTTACCCTCCATCAGATAACACTTAAAGCGTAGAACGAGTATTTTCCACAGCTCTTCTTAAAAATCGTTCTACGCATTAATTTTCTACTATAATAATAGTAGTGGTGGGGGATTACTTCTTTATAATTCATAATTAGAAAACACAGTTTACCTTAATTCTTAACATAATAAATATTGTGTATGTGTATATATATACATGTGTGTGTGTGTGTGTGTTGTGTGTGTGTGTGTGTTTGTGTGTGTGTGTGTCTGTGTCTGTGTGTGTCTGTGTATGCATGTGTGTGTGTGTGTGTGTGTGTGTGTGTGTGTTGTGTGTGTGTGTGTGTGTGCGTGTGTATGTGTGTGTGTGTGTGTGTATGTATGTATGTATGTACTGAACAGTCCACAAAATAAAGTCAATAAATAACGTTTCTTCAAATATTCAAGGGAGAAGACTTCTATAAAGTTATAGAAATTACGTCTCTTGAATCATAGAAGTGTTGACGCTTCTTGAGAACCGTAGTACATCGAGGTTACACGTTGCGAAAGTTCAAGGTCTAGTTGCTGAGATGTTGGACACGTGATCATGAGGTCTTCAGTTCCCTTCCGGGATCAAGCTGAATATTGCTTTCTTCAGCAAAATGCTTTATTTCATGTTATTCCAGTCTACTCAGCTCTAATGAATACCAACCGGTACAGCCTTCTTACTCTCTAGCTGTCACATCTTGAGTGATCCGATGTGTCTAGGATGAAGGAACCGAGTTCCTATGTCTGCTCTTTACACTCTCCTCAAGTACTTTACACAGTTAACAAAAGAATGGTTAACGTTAACAAACTTTACTCGCTTGCGAGCGATGACTGGCTGCACATCTTTGTACAAACCCCATTAACATTCCTGTATAAAGATTAGTGTTATATTTAATATTAATAAACTGATAACATGCTTTTAGTTAATGTTTTAATTAAATATTTCGCCAATTAACTAGTTGAGATACCTACTCAATTCACATCAGTGGGGAGGAGCACGGAAGTAAATACCTATTTCTTTATTACCCACAAGGGGCTCAACACAGAGAGGACAGACAAACGGATAAGTCGATTATATCGACCCCAGTGCGTAACTGGTACTTATTTAATCGACTCCGAAAGAATGAAAGGCAAAGTTGACCTCAGCGGAATTTGAACTCAGAACGTAGCGGCAGACGAAATACCGCGAAGCATTTCGCCCAACGTGCTAACGTTTCTGCCAGCACGGAAGTAAATACCAGTAGATATTTATCAATCACTCACCACTTATGTCAAATCCACTACCATTTTGTCCATTACTCTCCGGTTATGTCAATTCACTTCCATTTTGTCCATCATTCTAATTTGTCACTTTACCATTATCTTATCCTTTACTCTTCGATTATGTCCATCAACTGCCATTTTGGCCATTACTATAGTGATTCTTTGAATTTACTATTATTTTGTCCATCACTCCACCAATTCTATCTATCAACTGCCTTCTTGTCTGTTACAATCCGATTCTGTCAATCTACGGCCATTTTGTTTGTCGCTCTGCTGAATCTGTCAATCCACCGCCATTGTATTCATCACTCTACTGAATCTGTAAATCCACCAACATCCATTACTCTTCGATTTTGCCAATTCACTGCCATTTTCTCCATCACGCTACCAGTTATGTCCAACAGTTGGTACGTTGTTCATTAGTCAATCCATGGCTCTATACTTCTAAATATTGAACCATTACATGAAAATATGATCAATTTTCCTCTTTCGCGTTCAATTTGAAGGAAAAAAAAGCACAAGTGGAATGCTTTCAACAGGTTGTATAACATTGTTTCGGTCAGGGGAGAGAACTGTGTCTATCACAAATGCAGATAACTCGGGACTCGTAGATTTGATACGGTCGATGTTTTCCTTAAATAACTGAGAAAGAATAATGGTGGTGATAAAGAAATTCCACGAGCTTTAATTTCTGGAAAAGAAAGATTAGCAAAAAATTGTCAGTGCGGCTTCTGGGAGGAGAGAATGGTATAACGGGAGCGATTGAGTGGAAGTGGTAAGCTATTGTCTGTAACTACTGAATGAAACAAAGGTGTTTTAGTAATATTAGAAGCTATATAAGGGAAATGTCTGCGGGAGGCGAAGAAGAGTGGTAGCAAACAGCACCGATTCAAGTATAGGAAAGTATTCTGTTGAAGGATTAACCCGACCTTTGTCCACCCACCCATCACTTAATAACCGATGTTGGTGTATTTACGTCTCTGTAACTTAGCGGTTCGGCAAAAGAAACCGATAGAATAGGTACTAAGCTTACAAAGAATAAATCCTGGGGTCGATTTGTTCGACTAAAGGCGTTGCTCCAGCATGGCCGCAGTCAAATGACTGATACAAGTAAAAGAATAAATATAAAAGATTATATATATATATATATATTATATATATATATATATATAATATATTTGTTTTTCCAGTTTCAGCTCTTGAGCTGTGGCCATGCTGGGGCACCGCCATTGTGGTGAAGAGTACAGCAGGGATCACCACCCCCTGCCGGAGCCTCGTAGAGCTTTTTTAGGTGTTTTCGCTCAATAAACACACACAACGCCCGGTCTGAGAATCGAAACCGCGATCCTGCGACCGCGAGTCCGCTGCCCTAACCACTAGGCCATTGCGCCTCTGTGAAAATTTGTGCCCCAGGTGAGGATCGAACTCACGACCTTCAGATTCCTCTAAAGACTTTACTTGATTATGAGACTGACGCGCTGCCTACTGCGCTACCGAGGCACCTGTATATATATATATATATAGGTAAGTAAAACTAGAGGGAGTTCCCCGACCCTACCTTGAATACTGTTGCCCACTGTGTTCTCCCCATACGAAACAACTCATTATGAAAGTAAAAGCACTCCAGAGTTCAATAACAAGAAATGTAGACGGCATGAGAGGCATTGATTATTGGGGACGACTAAAAAATTCAATCTCTACTCTCTCCAACGCCGCAGGGACCGCTACATTACTTGTTTTGAGCCAAGGCCTTTGAGCCTTGAAGTCTAGTACCTTCATCAGAAGTCTTGTATCATGCTTTTCGGGGTTTTTTTGTTTTTGTTTTTGTTTTGTTTTTTGAGGCTCGAGATTTATTCATATACCCCTCGTATGTGAAAATAATCCATTAATATTGCACAAATGATGTTGGCATCAATTTAAAAATCCATCCAAAACTTGGACCCCGTGCTAACTGCCCCCTACCAAAATCGAACTCGGTACACATAGCAACATTACGTCACAATTACTTTACCCCAACCGGTCTAGCTCTCTTTAATACTATACCAAAATACTTCAAAACGGAAACG
>NC_043007.1:68082286-68122286 GCF_006345805.1 Octopus sinensis | reverse complement strand
TATTCTTATTATTCCAAAGTTTTGACTGGTATTCTTCTGATAATTCTTTATTCATATTATTTGAATTGATGAGATAACTAACTGGATTTTATGTTTGCAAATGTTTATTATAATTCATAGAAACACTCAAGATTTTGACTTGCTGTCTACTTCTTGAAGCCAAGTTGACTACGAATTCAAACATCTTCATCAATGGTGATAATTTAAATTTATTCATATGGAGAATATTTAGGAAATTTGTTTGCATCTAAACGTTTCTGCTTATATGAATATTCTGCGTTTGCTAATTTATCGTGTGAAATTTAAGAACTGTAGTTTGATTCATCGTTATGTTCGGGTACATAATTTCAATTGATATTAATTTGGTGAGAACAGATGGTCTTAAATCGAAATCATCTTGAATGAGAATCTTGTTTCTTTTTGTAATTATACCGGCTTAGAAATTTGAAAAATTATTACCGAAGGTTCATGCTAGCCCAGTTTGACGAGTTCAAGTGCTTCGGCATCGTTGTAGCATGGAAATCAGAGCAAGACTGGATTGGATACAGAAAACTCATTTCTGACATCACACAATGCACAATGGAGACACACCATACTCTTTACGCTCTTTTACTTGTTTCAGTCATTTGACTGCGGCCATACTGGAGCACCGCCTTTAGTCGAGCAAATCGACCCCGGGACTTATTCTTTGTAAGCCTACTACTTATTCTATCAGTATCTTTAGCCGAACCGCTAAGTTACGGGGACCTAAACACACCAGCATCGGTTGTCAAGCAATGCTAGTGAGACAAACATAGACACACAAACATACACACACGTATATACATATATATGACGGGCTTCTTTCAGTTTCCGTCTACCAAATCCACTCACAAGGCTTTGGTCGGCCAGAAGCTATAGTAGAAGACACTTGCCCATGATGCCACGCAGTAGGACTGAACCCGGAACCATCTTCAGAAAAATTGAAGAAAAACTGACACGAAACTGAAGCTTCTAAGGACCCTGGTCTGATCAGATGCGTTGTAATGGTATGAGACACCAAGCGACTGAGTGAATGGAAATGACGTGCTACTAACGGGTAATGTGGAACATTTGGGCGACACGTAGAACGAATAGTTCAGTCTCAGATGAGATGGAAGTGAACCGAAATCTGATGACGATGGGCAGACATCGAAAACAGCAATATTTTGGCTACGTTATTGGAATCTGGATGGTCTTTGCCATCATTCTCGGAAGTTGAGTGGGTGAAAACGGGTTTGCGGGAGACAAAGATTAAAATGGAGCTTTGACATCAAGGACTCTGGAGGAATTTACAATTGCAGCACGAAATTGTGGTGAGTGTGCATGTGATTGTGTTCGAATCCCAAACCTGATATTCGTCCACAATACAATCGCCCACAGTTTCTGATTAAACGGTATTGTTTCGTAAATGTTCTTTTACGATCTGTGCTCAACTTGTTAACGATAAGAATATTTAGCTGTTGAAATTACTCATTTCTCTGTCATTTATATTTAGCTTGTTTCCAAAAGTGGTACTTTGAGTGTTAATAAAAATTCAACAAACTCCACCATAAAAAGGGAATAGTAATCTTCTTAAACCATGGGCGAGATTCACTGGTAAACAATTAACTTATCAGTGACAATCAGTCACACACACAAGCAAAATTCACTCATAAATATTGTGTGTGTGTGTGTGTGTGTGTGTGTGTGTGTGTGTGTGTGTGGTGTGTGTGTATGTGTGTGTGTGTGTGTGTGTTCTGATAACGATATCGTAGCCTCGCTACACTGGTCTATCAAAATTTGTGCCCTCCGATTCACCTACAATACTCAGTATTGGACTCCATTACATAATACGCATGGTTATATAAACCAGTCATCAGTTATCTGAAATAGCTGCAAAGATAAGACTTGCTTATATTATATGAACTGTACACGCAACTTTTCATATAAATAAATTCCTTACTCTTGATATTTTATGACTGTCTTTTCTGTTTCCAGACCTGCTCGATGAAGATTGTTCTTATGGCTATTCTTATTCTCCCGATGAAGTGTTAAAGGCAACTAAAAGAAACAATAGATATAGGTGCAGGTATGGCTGTTTGGCTGTGAAGTTTGCTTTTCAACCACGTAGTTTCATGTTAGGTCCCACTGCACAGCACCTTCTAATACAACTCTGGTCCGATCAATGCTTTGTGAATTGATTTTGTAGACGAGGACTGTGTGGAAGCTCACCGTATACATACATGTGTGCATGTGTGCGTGTGTGTGTGTGTATGTATGCATGTGTGTTCGTGTGTCTAGGTGTGTGTATCTTTGGGTTTGTATTTGTCATCTCCAGTTTGATAACTGATGTTGGTTTGTTGATGTCCCTGTAATTAGCGATTCGGCAAAAGAGAGGGATTGAATAAGTATCAGACTTTAAAAACAACATAAGTACTGGAGACGATTTGCTCAACTAAAACACTTCAAGATGGTGTCCCAGCATGGCCGCAGTCTAATGACTGAAACAAGGAAAAGATAGACAATAAAAAGAAAGATTCATATAACATATAGGAGTGGTTGTTATATTTTAACCAAGAATTACAAATTACAACGTGAAGGCGCGTGGCTTAGTGGTTAGTGTGGTCGCTTCACAATCGTTTAGTTCGAGAGTTCGATATCCAGCAATGTGGTTTATTCTTGAACGAGGGACTTTATTTCACGTTGCTCCAGTCGACTCAGCTGGAAAAAATTAGTAGTACCTGTAATTCGTAAGTAGTCACTCTTGTTACATTGTTTGGTCACGCTGAATCTCCATGAGAACGACGTAAACGGTACGCTTGCCTGTGGAGTGGTCAGCCACACGCTCTTTAATTTCACGTGCAGACTGTTACGTTGACCACATCAACTGGGATCCTCCTCGTCGAAACCGACGGAATGCCAGTTACAAATTACAATGTATTCATTCCTCATTTCGTTGTTAAAATAAGTTTTCCGAAGAAATTCGAACCCAAGACGAAATGCGGGGCCAATTAGTAAGAAATTATTATCGTAAATAACATTTAAGACTGTAAAAGATTTTATAGATCAGCGTGCTTATTCAGTATTGATTATAGATTTAGTCTTTATCTAATTCCTCTTTTTAAGTGTGACCAGCTTTATTTTATAATATATTACAGAAATGTCGACATCAAAACTTACTGAAAACACTTAATGCCTGTCTGTCCACTATCGCATAAATCTGTTTTCCCCTTGTGGATTATCGCATTATAAGCTGCCTTAACCTTTATCCTTCTCTTTATCAAATTCTATTCTATAGATTTTACTTTGAAATGTGCCAATATCTTCGTAAACTTGTCTTCGCGATATTTCTAATACTATTTGATGATTAATTTATATATTTGCAACTAAACTTGTTCATAGTTATTTTAAATATTTTTCTACTTTTAAGGTAACTGGCAACGGAATTTTATCTCAGTGGCTAGCATTTTAACATTAGCACCATGAGTTCTCCGTAACCATGACAGCTAATCGTTGTATGTTTTCTTATTCGGTCTGTCTCTCAGTCGGCCTGTCTTTTCTCACTGTCTTTTCTCTTTGTCTGTATATCTATCTATCTATCTATCTATCTATCTATCTATCTATCTATCTATCTATCTATCTATCTATCTATCTATCTATTTGTCTGTATATATATATAGGCGCAAGAGTGGGTGTGTGGTAAGTAGCTTGCTTACCAACCACATGGTTCCGGGTTCATTCCCATTGCGTGGCACCTTGGGCAAATGTCTTCTTCTGTAGCTTTGCGCTGGCCAAAGCCTTGTGAGTGGATTTGGTAGACGGAAGCTGAAAGAAGCCCGTCGTATATATCTCTCTCTCTCCCTTTCTCTCTCTCTCTCTCTTTATATATATATATATGTATGTATGTATGTATGTATGTATGTATGTATGTATGTATGTATGTGTGTGTGTGTATGTGTGTGTGTATGTATGTGTGTGTGTGTGTGTGGATGTCCCCCCAACATCGCTTGTTAAGCGATGTTTCTATATATAGAAAGGAAAAGAAATGGAGCAGTAATTAACAATGATTAGTTGACCGGCGGTGTTAGTCGAGGGAGTTATACCTGGTGGAGATATCTGGCGTTGTTAATTGTAATATGCAACACTGTGACCACTAGGTTAGTCCCTACGATTACAAATAATGCCTTTGTTAAAAATTAAGTGTGCTTCTTAAATTTAGTGCGACATAATGTAATATATATATATATATATATATATATATATATTATATATATATATATATTATATATATATATATATATATAGATATATATATATATATATATGGGCTATATAAAGGAATAATAAAAAAAAAGATAAAGAGTACACAAAAATCAATTAAAATATAATGTGTTATGTGAGTCGGCAATCTAGCTTTAAAGTTAATATATTATCGAGGATTATATGCCCTAGTATACAACGTAGAGTTTAAATAGATAGTTTGGTTAGTCTGGGTACTTTAATTTAATTTAAAATTGCGATGTAATGTTAAATTATACTCTATGTATCAGGGAGGTAATAAGGTGTTAGGTAGGTCAGCTAATAACTTGTAATGTGGGTATTAGTGGTATTTAGAGAATAAGAATTTATCTTTATGCAAACATGTTGTATTTTTCTCGTCTCGTTTATTAAGTAATTCTGATGTAATCATTAAAATCAATTATTTCTTATTTATGCATAAATAACAGCAGTTATTATTAAGGTTATATAAAGATGCTGTAGCTAGGATACACCATTCTAATCTAAAATTAATGTTATTGTCTTTCAGTTCTCAGATGTAACTACTAAGTCCTGTAGAGTTCGCTTTACTTCTATTTCTGAAACTTGAGCGATGGGAATTATATCTAAGCTTCATTTCATTTTTAGTTGCTCCTATATAAGTTTCTTGTAATTATTTGAGAGTACGTCACATTGGTAGATTACGTTTTTAGTTTCATATTTATTTAAATATTCACAAGTATTTTTATCACTGCAGCCATAAGTAGCTTGCTTACTAACCACATGGTTCCGGGTTCAGTCCCATTGCGTAGCATCTTGGGCAAGTGTCTTCTACTATAGCCTCGGACCGACCAAAGCCTTGTGAGTGGATTTGGTAGACGGAAACTGAAAGAAGCCCGTCGTATATATGTATGTGTGTGCATGTTTGTGTGTTTGTGTTTGTTTCCCTAGCATTGCTTGACAACCGATGCTGGTGTGTTTATGTCCCCGTAACTTAGCGTTTCAGCAAAAGAGACAGATACAATAAGTAGTAGGCTTACAAAGAATAAGTCCCAGGGTCGATTTGCTCGACTAAAGGCGGTGCTCCAGCATGACCGCAGTCAAATGACTGAAACAAGAAAAAGAGTAAAAGAGTATATATATGTATTTATGTATGTATGTATGTATGTATGTATGTATGTATGTATGTATGTATTATGTATGTATGTATGTATACAGGGTGCGATGGGTAAACGTCACCATTTTATATTTTTAATTTCGCGCATGTGCATTGTTTGTTTTTCATTTTGTTGACTACACAGTATAGTAGGGTCAGTTGGGCACCGTCTGTAAAAAAACAGCAAAGATAAACTGAAGGCAAGGATTAAGGCAACATTCACCAACTTAAGTAAAGAGACCGTCCAGAACGTCGTCTTGACGCCGTGGTTGAAGTCAATAGCGATTTTATTGAATAAATTTACTCTTTAGTATTTCAAGATATTTTTATGTAATTTTGGTAAATATATCTGTTAGAATGATATGTCAGTGTTATTTTCCTCTTTGCATAATTTAGACGACAGTTTATTCACCGCACACTGTATATATATAACAAACGGAAAAATTTAACAAAAACATAACAAACGAAAAATTTGACAAAACCATAGTTCACGGAAAATTCACTGCTGATTCCTCATCAGTCAATGTCCAAGAGGTCATAATGGTTTAGCGCTTTTAACTTTGATACCACTCCATATTTATGTGTATATATATGTACGCTACACAAAGTCAGTTTGTGGCACTATTTTCGCACTTCTGTTACCATAGTGACGTGTTTGGGGAAATCTGAAGGTAGTTTGAAAAGCTAAAGAAAATTTTGGAATGTTTTTCTCTATTACACTCACTTCACTTTGACGGTCAAAGTTTACGTAAAGGAGGAGTGATTTCCGACTGTTTTGATGGTCAGATTCGTTCAAAACGCATCAAAAACCGTTTGTAAAGCATACATTTCACTTTCAAAGTGGGACGGGTGCCATATATTTATCTAGGCAACTCTAGCAGAGTATATATGATGTGAGACGTTGAACTAAAGCACCGGTTAATTTTAGCATTTTGGTCCACCTCACTTTGAGGGTGAAGATTTACCTAAAGAGCGAGTGATTTCTAACAGTTTTGATATTAGATTCGTTCAAAACATACCATGAGGCACAAATTTCGATTAAACAGATAACAATCGGGCGGACTGCATTGACAGGTGCCAGCAAATCAAAACGCGTCTTTCGTTCTTGTCAGTCACTGTATTAACGGCATTCGTCTCCCTCTGGTATATTTAGTGTTTCTTATTCAAGTCTATGAAGAGCTTTTATTGTAGACAATTCTACAACACTATGCCTTCTAATGGTACGTATATATTTACTATGATACACAGATAGCAATTTTAATCTAATGCTATTTCAATTGCGCACACCGAGTTTTTGTACAGCCTCGCAAGCTTCTGCAATACTATTGAATGTTTTAGTCACTGTTTCCCAAACACCCGAGCGCGAATTTCCCTTAAGCAGGTGACACTCAAGTGCATGGCATTGGCAGTCCTCACTAAAGGCAAAACACGTCTTTCGTTCTCGTGAATCACTGCACCAACAATGTTCGTCGCGCTCCGATATATATTGTGTTTCAAACACAACAAGTCTGTGAAGAGATTTTTATCTCAGACAATTCTACATGATGCCTTTCAACAGTGTAACGAATATAACAATAAGAATTTATCAGAATAAATTATATTTTCCTGACAATACACACATAAACACACACACACACGCACAGTCTTTTTACCATGTTCAGCATTTTTTTTTGTCTTTGGTCATTAAAGCTGATATCTACGAACGCGAGTGACAAATAAAACATAGACTCCATTTAGTATTTTCTTATTTTACACAGAATAAAATCATTTTCTATTAATCAACATTTTGTGATTATTGTGTACATTATCATATCTGTTTTCAATACATTCGCTTAAGTCAAGCCAGGAATTAAAACTTTGTTTTATGACGATTGTTATAACTTTGTGAAGGGATTAACACAAAAGATTAAACGAATTACTCAAAGTTCATTAACAAATTCTAAGGACTAATTCTGAAGGAAGATAAATCAAGAAGTTTCATAATAGACATAGTGGAGAGTAATATCTCTTTTACTAAAAGCTTCGTTGTCATAACCACATTATAAGCACGTCACATCTAACGCCCACACATGTTCAATATATGTTGTGGTGATGTCATATTCATTATGTTATGACGTCAATAACGTCATGTACGAAAGAAGGAAATCTATATGGAAATCTATGTGGAAACTAACGTAAAAGTTTGAGACAGTTAAACAGAATTTCAAGAGTATTTCTAACTTTTCAAGTGGCAATTAAGCTTGGAATCTACATCGTTACCATTTTCTTTCTCCACGTCGGTGGTGCTTTACGTATCATTAAAAAATGATTGTGCTATTTTTGTATCACTATCGGTAATTGATGGTAGACAGCAGCTCTTCAATGGTTGCTTTAAGTAGGTAACTATAAATGTCTGGCTTTAAATAAATCGGTTGATGGAGATGGGATATTCAGTGTAGCATCATGGGAACCAACCAACACGTGACATGTAGAGTGGTCAGTTTCAAAACTACCCAGGAGCAATAAATGCTGTCTTCTTATTAGCTCTTTACACAGTGAAAGACAAAAAATCATTGTTTGAATTTTTAAAAAATAGCCATCTATGTACCATACTCAATGTATATACATCATTAGGAAGCGTGATGGTGTGGACTTGTCTGAGAGAAAATCTCTTCATAGACCTTTTGTGTTAAAAACACAACATATCATATATATATATATATATATATATATATATATATATATATATATATATATATATTATATATATATATATATATAGATATATATATATATATATATATATATATTATATATATATATATATATATATTTACATATATATATATATAATATATATATATATATATATATATTACACATACATATTTATACATATAGATATATATATATATACATATATTATATATATATATATAGATATATATATATATACACATACATATTTATACATATAGATATATATATATATATACACATACATATTTATACATATAGATATATATATATACATATATATATATATATACACATACATATTTATACATATAGATATATATATATACATATATATATTATATATATATATTATATATATATATATATGTACACATATATATACATGTGTATGCATGTATGTATGTATGTATGTATGTATGTATGTATGCATGTTATTAATCTAATGCCGTTTCACTTTCGTAGACATAATTTAAAAAAATGATTTCTTTCCTTGATTTAATCGGATGACGAAGGGAAACGCATGACCTCAACAGTAACTCCAATATTAATAAGAAGGAGACAGGATGGAAAAGCACACAATTCATGGATCTATGTAGAAGGAAGCAATGCACCGAGATATTCAGTAATCTTCAGACCAAAGACGGAATACCTGGTCGAAAACTTGTAACAGATTAGACTCTGCTAAAAGCACCTAAGTAAACCGGATTAAGGATAAGGTATACCATCACCTAAGAATAGATATTTATTTATTTTATTTTATCTAGTTTCAGCTGACGAGCTGTGGCCATGATAGGGCACCGCCATTTGGTGTTGCTACATGATTTTACTTCACGAATGCTTTTTAGCAATTGCCATTTGGTGCATGAGAGAGTTCGATGCAGCTGCCCTCATCTGCACCTCCTGCCGTGAACTTGGTTCATCTGGGACACCTGATAGGAAGAGATCCAGTTTTATTTTAAAGACATCTGCATCCACCCCATGCAGGTCTCTCAGGTTCTTCAGAAGGATATTGAAGAGCTGTGGGCCTCTGAAGCCCAGGCTATCACAGTATCTTGTCCTACATCTTGATGGCAAATTTGGAGTCCTTGGTGCTACGCAGTGGCGCCAAGCTCTAGTATTTGAGTAACTCTCGATGCTAAAGTTTGGGATCCAGGGTCACGAGTTTCATTTACAAGCTTTTGGTGAGATCAGATAAAAATTTAAAAAATACTCACCCATGGTACCGTACTGTGAAATTGAACTCTGAACCACGCGGCAATACATGCGTTATCGGATATCAGATAGTTATACTAATAATTATAGTACGCTATGAGATTAAATACTTGGTTGCATTACACATTAGGAGTCGCCACACGAAGATATATATACTACGAGCTGTAATCACAAAAATATTATATAGTAATACAGTAATCCGTCGACTATCGCGGGTGTTACGTTCCACCCCACTCCCGCGATAGGTGAAAATCCACGAAGTAGAAACAGTACTGTACTGTATATATATTCTTTTTATTATTCTTATAATTTGTATATATTTATATTATTATAAATGCAAAACAACACCACGGAGGAATCGACGTAAGCTTAAATAATAAACCGCGATAGGTGAACCGCGATAGATGGACCGCGATATAGTGAGAGATTATTGTACACCTGGTTATTGCGTATGGAATGATCATTTAGTTATTAGGTAGTCTCTCACCATGACTGCGATGAAAAAATCAGTCACAAAATTTATCATCAAACAGTAAACACAAAGGAATCTACGTGGCCACATGATGTGCTAGAAATAGCAACCAAGTCTTATCTCCTTCACATCATACTGCGGTGTCTGAAATAGTGAAAATGTCATTTGACAATATTAATTTGAAAACCTCTAATATTTCTATTGTCATGACTAGAATGTTATTGATCAAGATTGAACTGAGACTAAATAACAACTATAACAGTAGTCAGTCCTTAGACAATCCTCCACACACAACATGACTATGAAGAATGGTCACTAGAACAACAAGCTATTACTCCTAGCAGTAGTCAGTACAGTTAAACACCTGAAACAATGAGTTCTCGTAGACAGATTGGTCTCTAACACACGAGACATATTAAACATTTAAAGACCACAAGTCCAACACTAGATGCAACAAAGTATTATCATCTCAATATCAATTGTTAATGCCTTCTCCGGCATTTAGAGTGGCTTAATTGATAGATTCCTTATTTGTGAGTCCGCGCTAACTTTAGAAATCTATACTTACCATCATTTTCAAAGGTGTTGGGATTTCGTTATTTACTGTATTCAGTTTTGCAATTCGATAGTCTTTGATCTAAATTCTTGTGGGGCCAATTTTGTTTTCAATCATTCTTGGGACTGATAAAATAAATGCCAGACAATGCGTGATAAGTAGGGCTTCCGTCAATCATGTAAGTGTTGATCTTGGAAAGGTATTTTAAGGAAAACTTTTAGTTGCCTATGTATGCAAGTCTCTCTACTCCTCGTTACAAATACTTCTCCAAAGGAAAGGCTACCGGCTCGGCCGATTTGGGCCGATATTACTTGGTATCAGTGTCGCCGCAGATGCCATTGTCATAACGTAAGGAATCGGAACAAATACTGCTACACTTCTCTCATAACCCTCTAACAAATCTGTCAATTCATTGCCGTGGATTTACTCTTTTACTCTTTTACTTGTTTCAGTCATTTGACTGCGGCCATGCTGGAGCACCGCCTTTTGTCGAGTAAATCTACCCCAGGACTTATTCTTTGTAAGCCTAGTACTCTTTTGCCGAACCGCTAAGTTACGGGGACGTAAACACCAGCATCGGTTGTCAAGTGATGATGGGGGGGGGCAAACACAGACACACAAACACACACACACACAACACACATACATATATACGACGGGGCGTCTTTCAGTTTCCGTCTACCAAATCCACTCACAAGGCTTTCGTCGGTCCAAGGCTATAGTAGAAGACACTTGCCCAAGGTGCCACACAGTGGGACTGAACCCGGAACCATGTGGTTGGTAAGCAAGCTACTTACCACTCCTGCGCGTTCATTTTTATCGACTTCGGTTCGAAAAAATGTATGGTTAACATCACTGGTATTTGAACTCGGAGTGCAAAGAACTAGAATAATATCTTGAAGCACTGTGTCCAATGCCCTTACGATTCTGTTAATTCCCCAGCCGTACAATGGTATGGACTCAGTCTACTACACCTTCCCTGCGTATGTTCTTGCTTTTCTTTGTTCCCAATGAAAATAATAAATGTTTTTTTGGATATTTGTTTCTTTTCTATTAAGTATCGAAAGTCATCTCTCCTCACAGTACATCAGCTTATTTTACGAATTCATTTTGTTACCGTTTGCACAATCACAGACCGGCACTACGGTAATACGCATACATGTATGTACGTTGGCTGGTGTGTGTATATGTGTGTGCGCGTGTGGGAGCGTGTGTGTGAGTTTGTGTTCGTGTACCGTTTCTTCTTTAATGCAGAAAGCACATTATTAATATATATATATATATATATGTTAACACTTATGCGATCATAATTAACTTGTGAAGATCGATTTTAATCTTAACCGATAAAATTGATCAGTTGATCAGTTAAACCACCAATTGTCAATATCTTGTGAGTTTTCTGTCATGACATCAAAACAAACTCTTTGATAATAATAATAATAATAATAATAACAATAATGATAATGACAATAATAATAATAATAATAATAATAATAATAATAATAATAATAATAATAATAATGATAATAATAATAATAATAAAATAATAATAATAAAATAATAATAATAATAATAATAATAATAATAATAAAAATAATAATAATAAAATAATAATAATAAATAATAATAATAATAAAATAATAATAATAATAATAATAATAATAAGAATAATAATAATAAGAAGAAGAAGAAGAAGAGAAGAAGAAGAAGAAGAAGAAGAAGAAGAAGAAGAAGAAGAAGAAGAAACCAATTACGTCAAATGCAGAATACACAACAAATCAGAAAGTGATAAGTGTAGAATTTGTGGACTAAGTGGTGAAATCCTATGGCGTATTACCAGTCAATGTACGCCACTAGCCCAGAAAGAATATAAGAGACGTCATGACAATATAGCAAGAATTGTCCATTGGACACTTTGCAGCAAGTATGGACTTGACAGAGCAAAAAATTGGTACGAACATAAACCCGAAATTATCATCGAATATGATAATGTAAAGATCCTATAGGATTTTATGATTCAGTGCAACCATGAGATAGAGAATAGGAAACCAGATATAGTCTTAATTGAGAAAGAAAGCAAACGATGCTAGGTCACAGGTATAGTATGCCCAGCTGACAACAAGGTATGCGATAAGGAAGAAAGAAAAGTCGATAGATATAACAGGTTAGCTTGGGAGGGTTAAGCAGTTGTAGTCGCTGAAAAAGGTGGTAGTATTACCAATAATAGTCGGAGCCATGGGAACAGGAATAAAAAGACTATGGAATGCGAGAGGGTAATATAAAAGTGATACCAGTGGTGATCGGAGCGTGGGGCTTAATCCCATTGAAACTTCAAAATTTCTCAAGCCAACTGAAAATCCCATGCAAGATTGATGTCTTGCAAAAAGCACGTCTTAAGGAAAGTATTATCTGCCTGGGGTCCTTGTTGCGACTTGACAGATGACTAAGACATTCGGTTGGCAGAGATTTCATCTTTCAGTTCCACCAATATTCCTCGTTCTATCCATCCAAGCGAGCATCCATCTTCCTATCAACCCATCTATCTGGATGTTTATCTATCTGTTTATCTATCCATCTAGCTATCATCCATCTATCTAACTAGTTAGCAATCCATTTATCTAGCTAGCTATCTATTTATCTATCCGTCAGCCTGTCTATCCATCTATCCCTCAATCCATCGAACCCGCTATCGATTTCTCCATACACTTATCTATCTGCCTGCCTAGCTAGCTATCAGTCTAGTTATCTATCTTTCTCTCTATCTGTCTGTTTGTCCGTCAGTCTGTTTGTCAGTTTAGCCATCGGTCCACCCAGTGGATAGTTGTCTACTATTTATCAATTCATATCTTTATCTATCTATCTATCTATCTATCTATCTATCTATCTATCTATCTATCTATCTATATCTATCTATCTATCTATTTATCTTTCTATCATTGCACTTCAGTAATTTAAATAAACACCATTGCCGGTTCCTTTGAGGATTTTCTCACCAGAAGATGTCAGGAAATGTAGAAACTCATCAATAGCCATATATTGTCAACAGTTTCTATAAATATTTATGAAGAAGATCGTCTTTTGCCAAGATTTGTCCATGTAAAAAGTATTGCATTTAGCCATGGCAGAGTCGATTGATTTGCAATCTTAACACATTAACATTATTTGCTTGGCTGCTTCCTAGAATTGCTATTTTTCTAAATCATATATTATTTCTGGCAGTTGATGGCTGTTGTAAGAGCTGTCTCTCTACTTTCTATCCTTCTTCTTCTAATCACCATAACAATCTCTCTCCATCTCTTTATCTCTTTCCCCAGCTTCTGTCTATATTTCTTTCTGTTTATTTATCTAACCAGTTTTGTGCTTTTCAATGCATTTCTGTGACCTTTCTGTATATTTGATTATCTATTTTCTTTCTCTCTCTCTCTCTCTCTCTCTCTCTCTCTCTCTCTCTCTCTCTCTATCTATCTATCTATCTATCTGTATATATATGTATATATATATATATATATATATATATATATATATATACATGTTCCTGTTCATTTCCCTGGTTTCCCATCGTCCAACCATTCATTCGTCGTCCATCCACACTGACATCCATTTATCCATATTTCCATCCATCTGTTCATCCCTCCATTCAGCCAGCCAACCATCCAGCCAGCCAGCCAGCCAGCCAGCCACCCATCCATTCATCCATCTATGCATCACTCGTCGATCCAACCCTCTATCTTTCTATTTCCACATCTATCACTTTCAGTGGTGATGGTGTTGTGGGGAAGTAATTATATTTTTTAATTTAAAAAACAATACTTGGAGTGGTTCTTGCATCTTCTGAGTTGTAGAATTAGTTGTTATAAAGTTACAAACCTCAGACGGCATCAATGTAGAAGTAACAGATATTGTGTGATGTGCATCCCCCCCCCCGTCCCCACAGGTAATTTCTTAATTTACAACGTTTTTACGAATTTTTTTTTATCCATGTAGAAAAATACTGAAATTACGAATCTGGGAAATATTTATTTTTGCAAAAGTTTAATTTTTCTTATAGAAATATCCAATGCCCCTTCCTCCACCTCACCCACTCGCTTTCAAAAAGCTAAAAACACCCTATGTTTCACTTTCGTTTGATGTTTCAAGCATGCGTACAGAAATAGCAGACGTAAAAAAAATATTAGCGCACCACCAGAAAACCCATGCTAGAAACAACCAAGTAAATGACATTATTTCTGAAGAGATTTAGCTTTCCAAAACGCTAAATGTGAAACATTGAGAGTTGTAGCTTTTTGAAAGTGATGAGGTGATGGGTGGAAGTTTGGAAAGGAGATTTTAGTGTTTCTTTAAGAAAAAAGCAGAAAATTCTTGAAGAACCATACTCACTGTTTTTTTTCCTCTGTGGAGTACCAGAATAAAATTCGAAAAAAGTAAAAAAAAATGAAGAAATTGGGATGGGAAGGGGGAAAATTAAAATATTGAGAATGTGGTCATTTGGGCGAAATTCTAATCTGTATAGAAAACATAGGAACCGAAAAGATTGGGCGCGGTGGGGTCGCAAATATCACCTCGGACATGCTGGATAAAACAGCTAAAGGGCAGGATTTCTGGAAGAACTTCCTTCTAAATTTAAATGGAAGATCAGGTTTTTAAATACACTCATCACAAACACAAATTTCAAACCATATGGTCAATACGACGAAGCATTGCTGTAAATAAGCGAAAGTGAGCTAGAACATTAAAACTTAGTGCATGTGCACAATAGAGATTAAGGTCAATCTGTATCAAGCAGTTTTACTCTGCGTTCTTTAGCTTTGCTTTTATGGCAACAGTCCGGATACTTATTGATCAACCTCGTATACATGTATATAATGAATATATCTGTGTGCCTATGAATGTATGTATAATATATATGTATGTATATACATATATATGTGTGTGTATATGTATATATATATATATATATATATATATATATATATATATATACATACATATATATATATAATATATACATACATATATATATATATATACATACATATATACATACATACACATATATATATATATATATAATATATATATATATATATTATATATATATATACATACATACACATACACACATATGGATTATTGATGTATGCAAAAGTTTGGCAGCTCATGAGATGATAGTCTATTTTCTCATTTCTATTCTATGGTCTATATTCTGAATAAACCACAATTTAAATGTACATCCGCTTCACCAAGAAATTTACAATTATTCTTTTCCACATATCAATTTTGACACCGCAAAACCATGGTAATCTTGAACGCCTGCTTCTTTGACACTCACCTGGCTATTCTCCCATGATTAACGTGTCAACAAACACCAGCGGCATGTAAAAAGAAGAAATAAAAACACAGCAAAGTATTGGCGTAAATTCCTTGTGGTATTTACCTACAACCCTTTAGATTCCGTGTTCAAATTATGCTGAGGTTAAGTTTTCTTTTTTATCCTTCCAAGGTTCATGGATTATATATAATGTTAGATATTGGGGATGTGCTAATCAAATATGTCTCACCGCGAATACATGCCAATGGTATATAACAAATTATGTAATAATTCAATTAGCTATGTAATAGATTATGATTAGCTTCCTAATTGAGAGATAATAGAATTATAGAATTGTAAAAGCCTTGGTCACAATTGCTTTCAGATATTGATTCTGGTTCTTTGCTCTCTGAATTCAAATCTTGCATAAGTCTAGAGTGGCGGTGTAATGGAAAAATCAGATCGTTGGCTGAATACTTTGAAATATTTGGCCCATTTCTTTGCGATTTGTGTTCCAATCCCTCCGAGTTCCAGAATGGTGGAAATTTTAGAGCTTTGGCTGGAATATTTTGAACCATTTGTCCCCTAATTTGCGTTGTAAGTTCGCCTGTCACGACACTAGTGCCAAGCTATATAGGCCTCTATTTCCTTCTTTGAACAATACTGGTGGTGTGGAGAGTGGAAACTTCCTGAATGGATATCTACCGTTCTTCTATAATAAACTCTTGCCCAGGTCTGTGCATCGGGGCGAAACTGTCCATGTGCAGAACTATGGTCTGGAGAGACATATGGAGGCCGCTAAAAATGTCCTTGTAATGTTACTGCATTCAGTGACAGTAAAGTCGAATTGATTCACAATCTTCACACATTAGCATTATGTACTTGGATGTATTGTAAAATTGCTATTGTTCTAAATTGCAAATTGTATATATGATTGTACAGAATGTTGGATTAAGTGTCGTGAAATATTTAGTTTAAAATATCAAATGCCCACGGAAGTTAAATTTGTTTTCCTTTACCTGACAGAAACTCTGGAAGTTAATACTCATCACACCACATGCACTCATTTTATAAACATTAGTGTAACAAGATCTGCTAGGAAATGTCGTTTTCCATGCTGGAAGCAATAAAATATTTCTTTCCAAACAGTCAGATCAATCAGTTCCTAAGAGGAAGAACTCATGAAATATTTAACCCAAAAACAAAATTTGTAAGAGATGTAGATATCAATTATTATTTATATGTAGATATAGATATAAATCAAGGTCTAGATATCTTATGGAGGCTTTCATTTACCTTCAAATGTGAAGGTGGAAAAGCCTAGAACAACGAAGAATACATTCATCATCACATTTATACTTCAAATGTTATATCAAAGAAACAGAGACTACGCTTAGGGACAACAGCTATGACATTCGAAACTGGACCGTCATCGCTAACGTATTTTGTATGGGTGGGTGATTATTTCGGAGAAGACTAAAGAAGTTGTTGTAGATGCGTATAAGGATGCACATACATGCCCCATTGGTTACGGAAAACCAGAGCCCAACAAATGATATAAAATAAAATTGTGCCCTATTAAGGAAGAAGAGAAAAATGGCACAAGGCTTACGGTGCAATGTTAAATGACAAAGCACTTTAATTGTTGTAGTAATAGCCATTTGGTAAATTTTGGTCTGGGGATCAGTTGAAGTAAAAAACATATACGGCTTGAGACCAGCAGTCCTAATTTCCAGAACTCTGTCATGTTTATTAATGTTCTTTTAATACAACTTCCATTTGCCTGACTGATTTCTATATGGATAGTAACCTGACATTTGTCCTTGAAGTGACAAACCACAAAACATCAAGTAGCATCGCATGGCTCCGAATGGAAACAGTTAATAGACGATCTCTATGATATGCAAGAACAATCTGGAAAAAAATATGCAACTATGCAAGAATATAGGGCCTTCTTTATGGAAAATGTTCAGAAGGTGCCTTATAAAAAGTCGTGTTAAAACAAATAGACATAAACCTTTGCTTTGTATGCTCCGAAAATATCACGAAAAGTTGCAGATAAAAATTTAAATGCTTACATTTGTATTCTAGACCAAAACAAGGTATTTCGCTGAGTAAAACATGTAACGATGATCGAATATCAATTAAAACTCGGGATATAAGTAAAATACCCTCAAATAACAAATAAAAGTCCTGGGAATGAACATTGGTGGTAAGAGTTACAAGGAAGAAATCTCAAGATTTAAAACAAAGCAGTAAACCAAAGATATGCACTATCCTCTATCCTATTTAATCCCTGTACTAATAAGATCTTCAGAGATGCAGAATACTTGCCAGGAATGGTAACTGAACTTATGAACATAAACAGATATAGATATGTAACCGATATTCCATTATCCTTCAACAGCGATGGCCTAGAGAATCTAGGTACCACAGTAAATGGCAAAAAATGCTTTAGGGAATGAAAGCAAATTTAAAGAAAACAAAATCAATGACAATGAGCAAGCAACAACAATATAAATATTTCAAAATAAATATTAAAACTGAGGTAATGTCAAATGAGCAGACACTGAAGATAATACAGCTGGGATATATGTAACAAGGACACAAGACTCGTGAAGCAGGAATCGAAAGAAGGATTGAGATAGAAAGTCATTAGAAAAATATCAAGTATACTAACATCCAGAAACAAATTTGAAATCAGAAAAAAATATTGAAGTATTATATGTCGTCCACTCTACGGAATGTTGCTAGAATGCGGATATTAGCAAAAGTATTATGAATTAGAAATTTTTAAGATGTGAGCTTCGAATCTTTTCGGTTTGAACGGCAGTTTTTTCTAGCGGTGTCATATGAAATTGTCACCCATAATTATGACCCTAGTATCGATCTATTGCATTTCAATCTATTTTAGGGTTAGGGTTAGTTAGGGTTAAGGTTAGGGTTAGGGGTGGGGGAAGGGTATATTTTTTCTTCACAAATGTAAATAAACCCAATCTGTTTCTTAAACGAGGGACATATTTATACGATTTCTTCGACTAAAGGCGGTGCTCCAGCTTGGCTGCAGCTAAATGACTGAAACAAATAAAGGAATAAAAGAAAAAGGAATAACCCACCGGTTACAATTTTCGACGGCATCAACCAAGTAACGCATTTCCTGCATAGTCGACGTAAAATATAGTGTAAGCATGCGTTCTATATATTCAAACATTGTTACTGCCGTTTCAAATCCTGCTGCATTTCACAAGCAATTTTTGGTCCCCTAAAGTCGACCTATTGTTTTTTGATGCAGATTTTGGTCTGAAAAATCCGACTTGCACGTCGGAAGATACAGTAGACTTCTCGTCACTTCTGTTTGGTGCTTTCTAAATATTCTGGGAAGAAATTTAGTTAGTCAAATTCAAAAAACCTAATTAAAGGAAAGTAATTGTTAAATTAAAAAGCTTATATAAATATAAAAAACTGAATCTGTTGATTTCTGAAATACAAAATACTGAAACATTTAAGCAGTTGTGCTTCAAGCGGAAACAGCTTGAATTTTACTCAACCTACCAATACGATATATAGTAAGTTCGAGAGATAGGTAATGCATAATATTAACAGTGGAGCTCGTAGTAAATAAAGCTAGAAATACCAGCACGTAAAATAGTGGGTTATAAAAGTCTTTGGAGAGATAATATTGCTGGCAGCCCGTGGGATTACATCTGTCATGTCCAGAAACGACGTGGGTCAAGTCCCACGGCAGCCACAGAAGTGTTTTCTTTAACCTAACATTCTCTATGGTATTATTTGTCACCACTTCAACTTCGACATCCACCATTAAGACGAGGATAACATATACACATATATATATATATATATATATATATATATATATATATATATATATATATATATATATATAATATATATATTATATATATATATATGTTTCATTTATCTTATTTCAGTCATTAGACTGCTGCCATGCTGGAGGCACTACCTTGAAGAATTTTTAGTCGAATGAATCGACCCCAGTACTTACCTGGCACTTATTCTATCGATCTCTTTTATCGAGCAACTGCTATTATCAAGTTAGAACGCAAGGGTTCTCGCCTGAAGATTGTAGAGGCGTGAGACCTGAATTGCACCACAAATGTTCAGTTTAAATAAACTATGTCCTCAACAATTTGTACCACTTTTCGTCCAACATAAATCATCATGTATACATACATACATACATACATACGTACATATACATACATACATACATACATACATACATACATACATACATACATACATACATATACATACATACATACATACATATACATACATACATATACATACATACATATATATATATATATATATATATATAAACACGACTCGAGACATGTTAATGATTTTGTTGGGTCTCTCAACGATATTTTGACGAATTAGTAGATAAAGAATCTATAGGAAAATATTCAAAATTGTTTCTCTGTGGGAACAAAAAAAAAAGACTATTTAAATGTTAAATAATTCAAAGCAACATTCAGGTTTATAGTATGTGAATATTGACTGAAGTGAATAAGTGCATATATTCCTGTTGTTGTGTCAGATTTGGTTTACAAAGAAAAATATATATACAAGTCGGAAGAAAAGCAGTAAATTCAGAAGAGAGAGGGGAAGAGAGAAGTTATTGATAAGTGAATATTGAAATTTTATTGGTGTTGCTTATCCTTTGAGAATTTATTCATAATAATTTACATTGGGAAGCGTATGTCTATCATCTGTCAGCCTAGTCTAGATGTGTGAACGATTTTGTTTTCAAAATTTACATATAGTGAGACAGGCTGCAGTCTACAATTTATCTCTTATGTTTATTCAATATATATATGTGTGTGTGTGTGGTGTGTGTGTGTGTGTGTGTGTGGAGGCGCAATGGCCCAGTGGTTAGGGCAGCGGACTCGCGGTCGTAGGATCGCGGTTTCGATTCCCAAACCGGACGTTTGGGAATCGAGTGTTTATTGAGCGAAAATACCTAAAGCTCCACGAGGCTCCGGCAGGGGATGGCGATCCCTGCTGTACTCTTTCGCCCAACTTTCTCTCACTCTTTCTTCTGTTGGCCTGCTCGCTTAGCCAGCGGGGTGGCGTCATTTGAAGGCTAAAACAATGCAAAGCGCATTGTGACCAGCGATGTGTAGCAACATTTGATAGCCTGGTCGGTCACGGTGACGGTGATATATATATATGTATGTATGTATGTATGTATGTATGTATGTATGTATGTATGTATGCATGCATGTATAAGTCATCAGGGTAAAGAGTGGTTATGAGGGGAATCCAAGTGAGCAGATATGGAGTCAATAATTCATATGAACAGATAAAGAAGCCAAGGTTTATTTTAACTATTGTCTCTCCCCTCTCTCTCCCTTCTCTCTCTCTCCATATATATATATATATAGATAGATAGATATATGTATATAGATATATGTATATATGTATATATGTATATATATATATATATATATATATATATATATGCATATGTATGTATATATATATATGCATATGTATATATATATATATATATATATATATATATATATATATAATATATATATATATATATATATATACACATATATATAATGTCTTTAGAGGACCGTTTGCGTGTTATAATATCGGAATTATATAAAGAAGAAATGTTTTTTTTTTCCTCACTCACTTACTAGTCTGTGCAAATCCACCTGGTTCTTGCTGGAAAGTCCCTTGTCAACATCAAACAGCTGCTGGTCATTCCGTCTAACCTCAAAAGAATTAGTGTATCATAGAAATGATTTCCTTGCATGCATAGTAATATTAATGTTGGAATCACTAATTGGAATATCGTCTCTCCCGAAAACTAAAGTTTTCTCAAGAAGACATTTAATTATTGATGGACATACTATTATATTCTTTTCTACTCTAGGTACAAGGCCCGAAATTTGGGGGAGGGGCCAGTCGATTAGATCTACTCCAGTACGCAACTGGTATTTAATTTATCGACCCCCAAAAGGATGAAAGGCAAAGTCGACCTCGGCGGAATTTGAACTCAGAACGTAGCGGCAGACGAAATACCTATTTCTTTACTACCCACAAGGGGCTAAACACAGAGGGGACAAACAAGGACAGACAAACGGATTAAGTCGATTATATCGACTCCAGTGTGTAACTGGTATTTAATTTATAGACCCCGAAAGGATGACAGGCAAAGTCGACCTAGGTGGAATTTGAACTCAGAACGTAACGGCAGACGAAATACCGCTAAGCATTTAGCCCGGCGTGCTAACGTTTCTGCAAGCTCGCCGCCTTCGGACATACTATTATATTGTCCCAGCTCTACATCACTGAATTGTGAGCGTTGTCAACACACATTGTCTGAAAGTCCTTATAGTGTAAACATGTGGTGTATACATTCAAACATTCAAAGTTATTCCTCGAAGGCGAAATAAAACAGCGACCAACATACGCATGTTAAAATCTGCCGGAACATGTTAAGAATGTATATGTACAACGTTATGCTGAGATCATTCTATTGAACAGTACAGACTTATGAAAATGCTTATTCTCTATGTCCATAATGGAAGGGAAAGGGAGTTTTTAAAGTTAAAAATTGTTGAGATCAAATCAGGTGAAAACGCTGCGCTAGCGATTCAGCTACATTCTGAACGAAGCCCTGTGTTTTTACCACACAAATCTCTTTGAAAAGTTCTCTGAGGTAAAATATTACAACTAGTACCGTTCCGTGTTTGTATACGCATTAAAATATTAGACATACCGGGACGTAAATCTAAGGCTATTTCAAGTGGGTATAGTAATAAAATTTTAGCCTGACAAACTTTTGCACAAATCAGTAAATGTTTTGTTTATCGATTTCTCTATCCACCATTCACAGCTTAGTTCAGAACACCCAGACTATTCGTCAACAAGGAGATCAAATCAAATTGAAACACCATGTCTGAGTGAAACCCTGTGTTTTTAACACTTAAGTTTTTCTAAGAATTTCCTCAGGGAAAAAAATATCACAGCTAATGTCACTCCATTTTTTTTGTATACAATTATAACTGTTATATACAGCAGTATTTTAACGGAAGATTGTTTCAAGTGCATAATTTAAATTTAAAATATTTTACGGAATGGGTGAATTTTTTCAGCTACTTCCATCTACATCTATTAAGGAATCTCGAACTACTATCTGGATCAAATAGCATAATTGATTTTCCATACCCTGAAGGTTCTGATCACATACAGAAAAAATAACACTCAGTTATTCATCAACATCAAAACTGCATTAAAAAATACCCACATTCTTTGATCCTATGCTTTTTTACACGTATCTAACTGAAATCATAAAAATATTACGTATTTTTTCCCAAAGGAATAGATATATCGTGCTTCGCATATAATAATAAAATAACGCTTCAAGATACTTCAGTTTCTAATAACGGTCTGTCTGTCAGTCTATCTATATACGAAGTGGTATCAAAAAGTTCTTGGACTAGTTTTGTAGGACAGTACACGGCTGCGTGCACAGTGAGAGCTAGCAGGGAATTTCATGAGGCAGTGTGCTGAGTGACATCGCTGTGTTCACTGCACAAGTAGTGAAATCTGTGCTTCTGTGCTCACATGTATGCTGTAGTCTGCGACTTTTGCCACGGACAGAGAGATGGAACAAAGAACCAACGTAAAATTTTGCGTTAAACTTGGGAAGTCTGCTACAACAACATTGAGCATGCTTCGGCAAGCTTACGGCGACAAGGCAATGGGTCGTACGCAATGTTTTGAGTGTCACGGGCGCTTCAGAAGCGGAAGAACGTCCTAGAAAGGTGATGAGCGGTCTGGAAGACATGCCACGAGCGTCATTACCAGAAACGTGATATTGTGCATGGAGAAGTCGTTCCCAAGGGCCAGACTGTCACTTGAGAATTCTATTGCAATGTTTTAAAGTATCTGAGGTAGAATACTTGACAAAAGCAACTGGAGCGCGAAAAACTGGATTCTTGACGATGACAATGCACTCTGTCACCGAGTTCTCCTCACTCACGAGTTTCTCACCATAAACAACATTGTATCACTTCCGCACCCACCCTATTCGCTTGCACGCCGGGCAAAATGCTTAGCGATATATCGTCTGCCGCTACGTTCTGAGTGCAAATTCCACGGAGGTCGACTTTGCCTTTCATCCTTTCGGGGTCGATAAATTAAGTACCAGTTACTCACTGGGGTCGATATAATCGACTTAATCCGTCTGTCTGTCCTTGTTTGTCTCTTCTGTGTTTAGCCCTTTGTGGGTAGTAAATAAATAGGTAGTTCGTCTGCCGCTACGTTCTGACTTCAAACTCCGCCGAGGTCTACTTTGCCTTTCATCCTTTCGGGTCGATTATATAAGTGCCAGTTACGCACTGGCGTCGATGTTATCGACTTAATCCGTTTGTCTGTCCTTGTTTGTCCCCTTTATGTTTACCCCCTTGTGGGCAATGAAGAAATTTATTCGCTAGATTTGGCGCCTACGGAATTTCATCTCCTATCCCAAATGAAAAGGCAACTCAAAGGTCGCCGTTTTAACAACGTTGTCGGGATACAGTACGAATCGCAGAAGGTCCCCGACCCGCTTACGGAAAACGCCTTCCAGGCCGGATTCCAACAGTGGCAGAAACGCTGGAACCGGTGTATTCTTGCGCAAGGTGAAGGAGATGATGTTGAAATTTAGGTAAATAAGCTAATTTTTTTATCAAGCAAAACTAGTCGCGGAACTTTTTGATACCACCTCGTAGGTGTATTTATGAGCGAATACATATATATATAGCTATGCGTATGCACACCCACATGTATATAAGTTTGTGTGTGTGTGTGTGTGTGTGTGTGTGTGTGTGTGTGTGTGTGTGTGCGTGCATATTGTGATTGTATGTGTACAGATATATACTGGTACATATACATATTTATATACATATGTGTATAATATGAATTGTCTGTGTGTGTGTTTGTGTGTGCATGCGCGTGTGTGTGTGTGCGTGCGTGCGCGCGTGTGTGCGTACATGATTCGTGCACACATATTTCGAACTAAATGTTTCCGTTGTTCGCTATTTTCTTCGTAATTCCTAATTAATTATGAATATAGTTTCCATCACCATTTCCTCTGATTAATTAACTAACTTTCAACTTATTAAGCGAGGGAGATTGAGGCGTCGTTGCATAAAGCAAAATATCCATCAGTTTGTTTGTTTGTTTCTCATTAGATATTCTGAAAAGGATGAAGTGCAGTAAACAAAGGAAGCTTCAAATGACTGGGTTAGCATAGTATCGCAATGCCGATTGAAAGGGTCAACGATTCTTATCTGTATCTTCATATTGAGGCATCTGCGGTAATGTGTCCTACGGCCAAAGCAGGTTTAAACTCTAAAAGGAAATCTGTTCTGCCTACATAGATGTAAATAGATACCACAGCCTGCATTTCCATTTCAGTATTCAGCAACGAATACTTTGCTAGTGTCTTGTTAATTTGTTGCACTGAGTTCGATCATTCTTTGTGGTTTTACCTCAGAGAACTTTTCAAAGAGATTTGTGTGGTAAAAGCACAGGGCTTCGTTCAGAACGTAGCTGAATCGCTAGCGCAGCGTTTTCACCTGATTTGATCTCGACAATTTTTAACTTTAAAAACATCCTTTCCCTTCCATTATGGACATAGAGAATAAGCATTTTCATAAGTCTGTACTGTTCAATAGAATGATCTCAGCATAACGTTGTACATATACATTCTTAACATGTTCCGGCAGATTTTAACATGCGTATGTTAGTCGCTGTTTTATTTCGCCTTCGAGGAATAACTTTGAATGTTTGAATGTATACACCACATGTTTACACTATAAGGACTTTCAGACAATGTGTGTTGACAACGCTCACAATTCAGTGATGTAGAGCTGGGACAATATAATAGTATGTCCGAAGGCGGCGAGCTGGCAGAAACGTTAGCACGCCGGGCTAAATATCGGGTTGTCTTTTCGGACGCCAAATTCCGCCAAAGTCGACTTTGTCTTTCATTTTTTTTAGGAGTCGATAAAATAAGTACCAGTTCAGGGATCTTTTCGGTTTGAACGGCAGTTTCTTACATAATTTCTAGGTAACTAAAAAATTTTAAACTTCGTATACTGGTAGAATGTGTTTATAAAACATCGTTTTCTCTTGGATTTATTGAGAAAATTCTATAGTTTGTAAGATATTTGTTGTTTTTTTTCTTCAATTTCTTCAATTTCTGCAATTTCAACCAATCACTGACGTCCATTGAGGTAAAAAAAACATTCTGTGCCGTATGAATATGTCCCTCGTTTAAGAAACAGATTGGGTTTATTTACATTTGTGAAGAAAAAAAGATTGAAATGCAAATAGATCGATACTAGTGGTCATAATTATGGGTGACAATTTCATATGACACCACTAGAAAAAACCGAAAAGATCCCAGTTCAGTACTGGGGTTGATGTAAGCGGCTAGTCTCTTCTCCAAACGTGCTGGCCTTGTGCCAAAATTTGAAACCAATATTGAGCTGTCAGATAAATTCATTCGTCTCTTCCCAATGTTATTTGAATTAACACGAAACATTTTAGCACAGTGCTTTATGCTTTTTCTTCTGTAGCCCCATTCTTCCTCTAAATTTCAATAAACTTTACCTCTTTTCAGACATATGATAGTGGAATGCCAAGTAGAAGAAATAATTATTTTCTACACTTACCTCTCTTCGCTTTCAATCTAGGTTACAAAATTGCCAAAACCACAGAACCACGTGGTTGGGGAGCAAGCTTCTTACCACACAATCATGTCTCACATACATACATACACACACACGCGCACACATTTATATGTGTGTGTGTATATATATATACGCGCCGCGCGCACACACACATATATATATATGTATACAATATCCATATATATATATACACACACATATAAATTTGTGTGTGTGTATATATATATATATATGTGTGTGTGTGTGTGTGTGTGCGCGCGGAGAGATGGCTGTAGACACAGGTGTTAGAGATTTGCGATGTGCTACACTACAAAATAAAAAAAAAACTTTCAATTCATTAATATTACACAGTATAAAATAAGAATAATTTCAGCTCTATCTGCAAGTCACCTGTCGGTTACTTTATTAGATTAATAAGTATGTCGAGTGTTTTTATGCCTCCTAACCTTTTCTTTCTACTTTTCAATCTAAGATGTTCAAATCTCTATATATAAATCTGATATATATATATATATATAGTCAATTCAATTAAATTCCATATATATATATATATATATATATGTATGTATGTATATGTATGTATGTATGTATGTATGTGTGTATGTATGTATATATATATATATATGTATGAATGCATGTTTGAGTGTGTATGTATGTACACTGACAAGCACATACATATATGTATACAGAACAACAAGCACACACAGATGTATATGCACAAACATGCGCCCACGTCCATAAATATTCTCATATGTATGCATGTATGTATGCATGTATGCATGTATGTGATGATCGCCGGGATTATCTCACTCCTGATATGAAACTTGTAAGCGGGTGATACGAGAATATATATGGCATTTTGATATTAATAATAATGATGAAAAGAGTGTGTGTGTGTTCGTGTGTATTTCTCTGTCTTTGTGTGTGTCCGTCTGTCTGTCTACCTGCGTGTCTGTGTTAATATGAAATATTTAATACGAAATATATAATGTATATAAAATACTTACATGCTCCCTTCTTGGTCGGAAGCAATGGTATTGTAGCAATATCGTTCCCTCATTGCTATCTTCACTGTTTGAGAAGAGTATTAAGAATAATCTCGTTCGAGATTACAAACATCGGCTAGTTTAACATTGCTGTAAACACTAATCCGATTGGCTGACACGTGGTCTCTACTACGTTCGCACCGCTGGTTGTCACGTGACGCGATTTGCCTCCGCTTATTTTCGCGCCATTGTTCCAAGCAGCCAATCACAGCTTTCCATTTCTGAAGTTAGTTTTGAGCCACATAAACCTTATAAAAGAAGTGTTCTCAGACAAATATCCGTCTTAGGTTTTTAGTTCTTTTCAGAACTAACCTCTGACCACAGAGTTCGTCTTTGGTTCTAGTCCTTCTCAGGGCTAACCTCTGACCACACAGAACATACTCGACCATGTTCCAGTTCGAAAGGCAGGCGACCACCATTATATCAAGAGAAAAATAACCAAGCAGAATATATGATGAAGACGCAGCAAAAACCAAGCGACAGACACAACTCATCGCCAAACATCGAAGATTTAATTTGTACACAAGACAACCACAGATTCAACTCTAGCGGTTAGGTGAAAATCTCACCACGGGAAAAACGGCTACAGTTAATATATCTGGAAGTATATTCATGTCAAGAGAAAGATAAACACAAGTGACTCAATTAATCTCAACTACGAGACGCAACATCTTGATATGGAACTCTTACCCTCCGTGTACCTCATAAACGGTAAATCAATTATCTGTTCTTGAGTTCTAGTTCTTCTAAGAACTACCTTAAGCCATCTGCTACTACCTGTTGCTAGGCTGATACCAACAACATGAACTGTGAACCAAATTCCATTGTTATTTCTCTGGTCAGTACCTTTTATGCCTCACGAACACACAGACACAAAAACATGCTAACACTTACAAACTTCCAACCAACATGATTGTAAAATATGTAAAATAAATAATGTATATATCTCAAAAAGAAATCTTGTTGTCATTCCACTTGTGTTTTGCCGCGGTATGTATTATGTGGTCAGTAAATACTCATTAAGAATGGGATCGCGTGCGATTGTATTCCCTATACGATACGACCGCATGTGATCCTATTTTTATAGTATCAACCGTATCATATACTGTGATGTTTGTGATTTCCTATTTATTGATTTATGATTTCCTATTTCCTTCAAGGCTACCCTCATATCTCTTTCAACAAGTACTTTTACGTTTTTAACTGCTAACTTGTATGTTACTAGATTTATAGGCTTGATAGTTCCCGTGTCTTTTCCCGTTTAGTGACTAACGGGAAAGCTATATTATCAGTCCAAATATGCTTAATGCACGTTCGAACTGGGAAACAAGCTACTCACTGCGTTTTGTAACGGAGAATATATCTCGCTTGTAGACACAAGGTGTGTATACGTCTAGGTCAGCTTGCAGCGCCATCTATCTAGACTGTGAGATGCTAGCATTTCGGAGTAGTTATTTCCTCATCGGTCACAGACACTAGTCAGTCAACACTAAGAGCTGAATTAAGAGATTACTTCTCTTATGTTTTTCCAGTCACCGTACGATGACTGGCAGCGCTATACTGCGCTCACCGTAAGTAAATTACTAGAGGGGGAGCGCTAAGCAGTGATAAGTGAAATCGCAATGTTATTATCAACTCGAATATGCTTGATGCACGTTCGAACCGAGGAACAATCTACTCTGAAATGCTAGCATCTCACAGTCTAGGTAGATGGGAGCTAATCTAATTGTATACTCCACATTTGTCAACAAGCGAGATATATTCACCGTGAGAAAACGCAGTGAATAGCAATTTCACTGCTTAACAACCCCTTCCCCCAACTTCGTAACGGAAAAGCTGTCTTCAGTTTGGTGATCCTTGCTGCAGTTTGCTCTTCTCGACAGTTATATAAAATGTATATCTCGAGTCTGGTGCCTTTTCATGATGTAATATAGGAGATGATAGTGCTTGGAGGGCAGTTGCATCCAGATTACTTTCTGTCCTTCCTTCCATTTGAAGATGGCGCTGGTAATGGTAAACCCTTTTTTTTTTATCTTAACCTAGCATAGGTAAAATTAGTTGTTCCTGATATCTGATGCACTTCCCCACATCATGTTTACCAGTAATACTGGGTGACTTTACTGCATGCTACTCAACACGAGTAATTTCTTCCTAATCTAAACATGCCATAATCCTGGAGTTTGGGTTTATGGTAAGGGTATCACATCTCTGTTATGTTGGTTTCTCACACCAAAAGAATCTTTACCCAATATCTTCGATAAGGCTATAGTCTAGAAATCGTGTGTCGCACACGGCAGCTATGTAAATGTTGCCTTTTTGCAAACGCACTGCCATGAGTGTGGTGCAATTCTCCGGTCGATTTGTCTCATCAAACTCGGTTTCTTGCGCCCTAAACTTTTCGCTGTTACTGGAGGAGGGTCACTACGATCCTTGGTAACCCAGGCAGTAATCTATTTCCTCTATTTTATTGACATTATTTGACAAGACCACTTGAAAAGGATTTAAGAGTAAATATCCTTTACAATTACAAGTGGCACTCTAGTATTCCCTCGGTGATCTGTAGTCAACACAGAGGACAAGAACAAGCCTATACATACTTGATACTATAGTCATTGCAATTTCCAGAGTGGGACGTATCTCCCACAATTTGAGATGTTGTCCCGGACAGCCTAGTGGGTATTGGATGGTCAGTGACTCTCTAGGGTTCATTCATCTCTCCTGGAAGATTTTGTTTTTCTTCCAGAAGGGTGTTCAATAATCATCTTTCTTTCCATAAAAACTTGGTGTTGTTGCCAGTTTTATCGCCGACGGCCTCTATAAGCATTCAGTAGCGGAGTTTATATATATATAAACATAATAATACATTTTATATATATTATGTATGTATATATACAGTTACCTGTGTATGTGTATGTGTATGTATAGAAGATGGGAGTGAGAGCGAGAGAAGAAGAAGAAGAAGAAGAAGAAGAAGAAGAAGAAGAAGAAGAAGAAGAAGAAGAAGAAGAAGAAGAAGAAGAAGAAGAAAGAAAGAAAGAAAGAGAAGAAAGAAAGAAAGAAGAAGGGCAGATTCGAAAAGTAGCCGTAAGGAGCGTATTTACATAGAATACGAATAAATAAAAGGCCAAATGGAATGAAATAATAGTCGTATTTTTATAGCTGTTTTGGATGAATCATGATAGGTGTCATAACCATATATATCATGTGAGAGAGTCCCATAATATCGTAGGAGAATGGAATAACACGAATTGATGCGAAATCATGTAGTCCTTGTGAAAAGATTCGTGGCCATTAGCTAATAGCTTCTGGGATCCATAAAAAATCATGCTATTTCATACACCTATGATATTCTGGGGCTTTATTGCATAATACATATGGTTTGCGGCACTAATAATAATTCATTCGAAACAGCTATAAAGCTAAGACTGTTAACTTTCTTCCTTTTTTCTTTTGATTATTTGTATTCCATGTAAATAACCTTCTTATGCCTACTTTTGTTTATCTGACAGGGTTTCTTTTTGTTTTGTTTTATTTTTATACCCGTTCGACGAAGTTTGTTCCCGTTGCCGACTCTCTGCACCGGAGCTACTTGCTCTCCATGAACGAGCTGGAGTTCAAGTTTCGGATTTATCTGAGCGTTGCTTGGTGACGACCTGTACTACGCACACTTTAGCGGACAAACAGACGGACAGATAGATAGATAGATAGATAGATAGATAGATAGATAGATAGATAGATAGATAGATAGAAAGATAGATAGATAGATAGATAGATAGATAGATAGATAGATAGATAGATAGAAAGAAAGAAAGAAAGAAAGAAAGATAGATAGATAGATAGATAGATAGATAGATAGATAGATAGATAGATAGATAGATAGATAGATAGATAGATAGATAGATAGCTTTATTGGCCACACGGGGCTGAACACAGAATGGAAAAATACAAATGTAGAGCTTTTCTTTTCGAAAATGAAAAAGAAAAAGGGGAAAAATGAGAAAAAAAGTAAAATTCCGATCAAAAGGGATTGGGATAAAAAATAAAAGGCGATCAAAAGGGATCGTGTATCACAGAAGAATTTTAAAAATGTAAAAAGCAAGCCTACGGAAAAGACCACTGTATCCTCAGGTAGGGAGGGAATAAACACATGAGAGCAAAGGGCTCTCTCTTTCTCTCTCTCTCTCTCTCTCTCTCTCTCTCTCTCTCTCTCTCTTTTCGATTTACAGGATCATGCTCAAAGTAGTTTCGTCACTCGCACGTACCATCTTTGCTATATTCACCCACCTCTTTTTGAAACTTTCACAAGACAAAACCTGCCTTTCCATTCTCACCTTCCTTTTCAAGTGGTACTTGAAAAAGTTGATGAGCGATTCCCCAGAGAGGTAAGTGTTTGTCTCTAATCCTTTCACTCGAGTCCACCACACATATTCTTTCACCATACCACCAGTACGATGAACTGCCTTGCCTTCCCGGTTGAGGGAAGGTGGCGGAGCAATTGTCACCATAGACTCAGCCGACAGGCGGACTCGTCCCACACGTAACAGCAACCGTTCGGCACAAGCCCACAGGTCCGAAATGGTTGGACACTGCACGAGTGCGTGCAGAACGGTTTCGTCGCTCTGAACCGCATCTCGGGCAAGTCGGTCAGGTGTGTCTCGAACCGTGACTGTAGAGCTTATCCCGAACAGGTAATGCTTCTCGATAGCACTGCCAGGCCAGGGATCTTTGGTGATTGTTCATAGGTCCCGGCCCGAAAGTTGTCCTGAACAGGCGGGTCAGGTGTTCCTCGTCGACGCCCAGACTCTGCCCGAGTTCGTCGTCGCACCTCCCCTCCACTAATCCTCTATAGAATGCCTTTGTTGTGATGGAGTCGCACAAGTTCGATCCCGGACGGCAGAGTTGCTTGAGAGCAACGCGACACTCACGGTGCCATTCGCCTAGCCTCGGTCTCTGCTTGATCCATGACTGTAGTTCGTCCAAGGAGACGAGCTGCGGGAAAGCGCGCCGCACAAAAGGCGACCACCCCTGTTCACCGTTGTCTATGAAGCGCCGGAGATGTCGCAGTCTCAGCGCATGTCTGCGCATCATCAACCACGGCATGCCCAGCCCTCCATTTAGCGGTGTTGGCAGCAAATGGATCGCCTAACCATCGGAACGTTTCCCTTCCACAAGAAGCGGAAGAGTATGCGTTCCAGTTTGGTGATGGTAGGGTCGGGACAAGGCACGACGGTCAGACGGTACTCGATGACGGATGCGATGTACGCGTTCGCCACCTCCGCCCGACCTTTTAGGGATAGCTTTCTCTCAGTCCATTTCTGGGTGAGAGTAGCCACCCTAGTCGTTATCTCGCCCCAGTTCTTCTCCATTTGGAGGTCCGGACCGAACCAGACCCCGAGCAATTTAACCGGTCCGTCCGTCCAGCGTCCCACGATGGAGACGCTGTTGGACGGCATGGGCTTGCTTCTCCAGGTGCCGAGCCGCAAGCCCACTGACTTTTCCCGGTTAATTTTTGCTCCCGTTACCGCTTCGTATTCTTTCAGTGTCTCGCCGACCAGCTCGATGTGCTCGTAGCTCGACACTATGACGGTGACGTCATCCGCGTATGCAAGATAGATAGATAGATAGATAGGTAGATAGATAGATAGATAGATAGATAGATAGAGATAGATAGATAGATAGATAGATAGATAGATAGATAGATAGATAGATAGCTTTATTGGCCACACGGGGCTGAACACAGAATGGAAAAATACAAATGTAGAGCTTTTCTTTTCGAAAATGAAAAAGAAAAAGGGGAAAATGAGAAAAAAAGTAAAATTCCGATCAAAAGGATTGGGATAAAAAATAAAAGGCGATCAAAAGGGATCGTGTATCACAGAAGAATTTTAAAATGTAAAAAGCAAGCCTACGGAAAGACCACTGTATCCTCAGGTAGGGAGGGAATAAACACATGAGAGCAAAGGGCTCTCTCTTTCTCTCTCTCTCTCTCTCTCTCTCTCTCTCTCTCTCTCTCTCTCTTTTCGATTTACAGGATCATGCTCAAAGTAGTTTCGTCACTCGCACGTACCATCTTTGCTATATTCACCCACCTCTTTTTGAAACTTTCACAAGACAAAACCTGCCTTTCCATTCTCACCTTCCTTTTCAAGTGGTACTTGAAAAAGTTGATGAGCGATTCCCCAGAGAGGTAAGTGTTTGTCTCTAATCCTTTCACTCGAGTCCACCACACATATTCTTTCACCATACCCACCAGTACGATGAACTGCCTTGCCTTCCCGGTTGAGGGAAGGTGGCGGAGCAATTGTCACGATAGACTCAGCCGACAGGCGGACTCGTCCCACACGTAACAGCAACCGTTCGGCACAAGCCCACAGGTCCGAAATGGTTGGACACTGCACGAGTGCGTGCAGAACGGTTTCGTCGCTCTGACCGCATCTCGGGCAAGTCGGTCAGGTGTGTCTCGAACCGTGACTGTAGAGCTTATCCCGAACAGGTAATGCTTCTCGATAGCATTGCCAGGGCAGGGAACTTTGGTGATTGTCCATAGATCCCGGCCCGAAAGTTGTCATGAATAGGCGGGTCAGGTGTTCCTCGTCGACGCCCAGATTCTGCCTGAGAACGTCGTCACACCTCCCCTCCACTAATCCTCTATAGAACACCTTTGTAACAGGTAGCCTTGTTTCCAAGGCGACCCCAAGCCACCTGCATTTATACTACCTATTTTAAGCATGTTCCTGTCGAAGGTTGTGTTTTACACACGAAAGGGAGACAAGAGAGAAAGAGAGAGAGAGAGAATTTCTTTATACACCATAAGGTTGAGAAAAAGAGGGGACAATACGGGGACAGACAAAGCAAACGTTGGGGTCAGATTATCGAATGAGACGAAACGTATGAATAAACAAACAACTAAAATATATACAGTTAAATGAGAATGAGTGATTAACAAAAAATGAAGCGGAGGACGCGGTTGACCCCACAGACAATATACCCACACTGAAGACTTTGCTTTCTCCTTTTTTTACATTCTCGTTTAAACAGGTTCTTTCACTCGCAACATACTTGCTATAGACGGAGTTACTTACTGTCCGAAAGTTCTTTGCCCGTCACCTCACAGTCTTCTTCCAGAAGTTTTTTATATAGTTTTTTAGAGAGGTATTTTTGGAATCTCCCTACTGCATCCGGATAGAGAGATTTCAGTGTGCTGTTTGTGTTCTGTGTTGTGTGTATGATTTTAATGTGTTGTGGTGGTGTTGTGCGTGAGTGATTCTTTGTTTTGGTATCATTTTCTGTTATGTTAGTGTTTGACCTACTGTATTCCATTAGGTTTGGATTGGTTATAGCTGTCAACATTGTTGGGGGTTGTTGGTGTGTTTGTGTTGATGCTTTTGTTTTCTGCGGTGTTTTGGCTTCGGGAATGGTAAACCTCCCCGCTTTGCTTGTCTGCTTCTCTATTCCCCCCCCCCCCCACACACACACTTTTTCTCCTTCTCCCTGTGGCCACTTGCCAATTCTTTGTGTCGTCTTCATCTGACGACATGTCGGACGAATCAGAGGGTGGAAGGCGAAAGGTTGGTTTTGTTGGTGGTGGTGTTAGGGCTGTTTGATGACAGTTGGGATGTGATGTTGGGTTTTTGGGGGTGGGGTATGAGTCTTTTTGGTTTCCTCTTCTTCCTGTGGAGTTATTGGTGGTGGCGATGATGGTGTTGGTTCTGTTCTTGGTGGCGGTGGTGATGATGTTGTTTGGTTTGGCTGGCTTGTTGGTTGCTGATGTTCCTTCATTTGTTTGTAGAGTTGCTTAATTAGTTATGCATATGGCGGTGTGGATAGTAGTACTGTTTTTTGCTCGGTTTTTGGTTTTCTTGTGGTTGCTGTTTTTCGTGGTCTTGTTTTTGTCGTTGTTGTTGCTGTTGTTTCTGTGCTAGTGGGCATTTAGTTTTTAAATGTGTTTTGCTACCACAAACGTAGACAGACATACATACATACATACATACAGACAGACAGACAGACAGACAGGCAGACAGACAGACAGGTAGATAGATAGATAGATAGATAGATAGATAGATAGATAGATAGATAGATAGATAGATAGATAGATAGATAGATAGATAGATAGATTGATTGATAGATATGGGATCTGTCGCCAAAATAAACTCAAATATTGGATAACCAACCGGTGCGGTATGCTTGCGACTGTGCTGTGTACGAGTGACCTTGAACTTCAATCTTATAATAGCCACACCACGGAACATGAGTTAGTAATCGATAAACACGAATTAGACTGAACGTATGTTTAGTGCAGCTAACGTTTTATCGCAAGTCCAACAATGAAGGATTTGGATGAGCAACGTGTTTGTGTTTACAATATTTTCCGTAATGTCGCAAGAAAGCTTTGAATAGGATTGTCGGGCCACTTGTAATGTTACAGAGAGTACAGGCGTTTAAATTGGAAGAGAATATCTACCAAAGACGATACTGAATGTGGAACGACCTTCCACGACAAAGTACGATGATTACATGAAAATCGCCTTTTGACTAATCTGAGATATGACAAACGTTATAAAAGCCATTATCTGAATCACACACACACACACCACACACACACACACATACACACACGCATACCTACATACATGTGTGTGCATATATATATATGTGTGTGTGTGTATAAAGATATGTACATATGTACGTGTATATGTATATTATATAATATATGCATGAATGTGCGTATATATATTTATATAAATATATGTATATATGTATGTGTGTATTTTTATATGTATATGTATATATATGTATGTGTGTATTTGTATATACATACCTAACGTATATACATAATGTATATATATGTATATATGTATGTATATGTATATACATACCTAACATATATACACATAATGTAAATATACATGTATAAATATATATGTGTATGTGCATGTAGATATATGTATATATTCATATTTGTATGTATGTATGTATGTATGTATGTATGTATGTATGTATGTATACATATATGTACACTTTTATGCCGTCACCGAATGATGGCTGTCTGCAAGGCCCGAGTCCTGATTACGTTTCATTGTATGTTGGTGCTGAGTTTAGTTTGTTATATGGTAATTAGTCAAGGAATGAGGTAGCACCTCCAAGTTTTCCCAGTCCGGTGAGAGAGATGCGGTCGATGCATCTTGGGAAAATAAAATGTTTGCTTTATGAAAAGCAATGTTCGGGAAAGAATTCTAGACGCTTGCACCCCATCGCAGCATGAACTGATCGAAATGTTTAGTTCTGTGCCCTGAAGAGAATACAGGAACATGATAGTAGAATGAGAAAAAGGTGAGGGATGGAAGTAATATATTTGGTTCGAGAGTGTTGTTTTGTCCCTAGAGGTCGCTGCACTACACCGTTAAGAAGGTAAAAGAAATGGAGGATGGGTGGAGGAGCAGAGGGAGGACAAGGAAGAGTAGTAATTTCAATCTACAGTCTATGCTACGTAACAATACATTCCACGCCAAAAGTTAATAAAAGTTAATATCGCTGAAGATTATTTAAGAAAATGAACATTGCAAATTATTAATCGTTATTGATTCTCCTATTTGCTCTGAAAATTCTTAATATAATCATAGTTTTAATAAAATAATTGATTTAGTTTACATATATAGACAGAGAAACAAATCTAAACCTAGGGTTGTTTTTGTTACGTGTTTTATATAATCTGTTTTGACAGAGGTCCGACCGTTAAGTAAAGAAATACATAAAAATTTCATCCCGATAGAAACTTTCGAATTATGTTCTTATGTCTACTGAGATTTTATGGATTGACATCACACTAAAATTGACGACAAGGAAAATGAAAACCCAAACATAATTGAGAATAAATACAAGCAGACATACACGAAATATCTATAATTTTTAGATATAAGTTATTGATACAGCCACTTCGCCTTCCACGCCATTAACCTCGTCTTTCGTATTTTTATATCTTATTCTACATTGTCAGTAGTATATCTCCCGCTTCCATTTCGTAGGACAGGAGAAATATTCGATCGCCATTGTTTATTTAGCTATTTATTGCATTCTTTTTCTTTTGCTTTTTCATTTTTTTTTTTTTTAAATCTATAATATTGAACACGTTGTTGATTATCTAAAAACAACTTATAAAAAAACAAGGTAGAGACTATCTAAGATGGCTATGATAGACCTTGTATTACGGCAAGAATTGAAAGGAATGTAGTTAACATTGAATATTTCCAGCGTAGAAATAGAGCTATGGAAACAGAAAAGGAAAAATAAATATTTCTTTTTCCTAAAGGTTATATTTTCTACTGCCGCCCGCTGTCCCACGCTACCATCTCTTTATTCATAATATTTCGATATCAGTGTTATCAACTATTATGTTACACAACACAGCTTGTTAACGAATAAAATTTCTGAGCTGTAACTCAGGCCTAAAGGTTATATGCATACATACAAATCTATTCACTCGGACGCATTACACCCATGTGAAAATACTTACGTAGCAATAGGAGAGGTTTTGTTTCTGCAAACCAAACGTGTCGGCCAGCTTCAACAAATATGTAAGTAGTAACCGTTTGATGCAAGCTCATAAGCACAGAGCGGCTCTTGATTAGCCAGTGATTCGATCTACTCGAGATAAGGATGAAACAACGTTTTCCGCTTGACAATATCCTTAAGATGAAAATATCTCCAGGGAACTGAATTATGTTATAAGAATACTGATTTAGGTGTATGTGATATGTGTAAGTCAGCATGTGTGTGTGTGTGTGTGTGTGGTGTGTGTGTGTGTGTGTATGTGTGTGTGTGTGTGTGTGTGTGTGTGTGTGTGTGTGTGTGTATGTGTGTTTGTACGATTAAGAGATTTGCTTCCTAACCTCATGGTTTCAGGTCCAGCCACATTGTGGTGGCTTCGATGTCTTCTACTACAATCTTGAGTCGACCAAAATCTTGAGAATTCGTTTGATAGAAAGAAACTGAAAAGAGCCACTCGTATGTACGTGTGTACGTACGTACGAGAGTGTGTGTGTGTGTGTGTGTGTGTGTGTGTGTGTGTGTGTGTCTGTGTCTGTGTGTATGTGTCTTTATAGCAAATTACATTTACCCAAGATGCAAAAGTACTGAGATCGAACCAGGAACTTCGTGATTGCAAAGCGAACTTCTAAACCATTCGGCGCCTACATATGTGTGTGTGTGTGAGTAGGTAAATGTGTGATGTATGTGTGTATATATTTGTGTGATGTGGGTGAGGAGAGAGAGATAATGAGAGAGAGAAAGAGAGAGAGAGAGAGAGAGAGAGAGAGAGAACATGCATGTGTACACGCACGCCTTCTAAAACAATTATTTTTTAACTTCAATATCGATCATCGAACTTAGACCTTTAAAGAAATTAACGTTATGTCTGAGAATGTGTGTGTGTGTGCGCGCGCATAGATATTTGTGAATGTTCAAACATTCATGCATATGCATATATATATACACAAACATAAATGCATATGTATGCATATATATAAAGAAATTATACCCATATATATGTATGTGTACATATATATATATATATATATATATATGTATATATATATAGTATATATATATACATATATGTATGTATGTATGTATGTATGTATGTATGTATGTATGTATCACCTTTAAACAAATAAAAACAACTTTAAATATAAGAACACTTTCAATGGAAGAATCAAATATCTTTTTTTATCAAATACAAACATTTTTCTAATCGAGTAACAACAGTGTTATTGATAATTTCGTTATTTGAACATTTAGATTAAGAAGCAAGATTTGGATATTCTGCTAAAAGTTCAATAGGGGAATATTGATCTTTTTTGATGAAAAAGTAAAAAAAATATAAGTGCTCAAAAACACCTGGTGTGTTGTGAGTGGGAATTGGGAAATAATTTGTGTAACTAACAGAACAATTTGGTAGAGTTTAATATATCCGCAGTTAATGAGACTTTCTTATACCTCGATTAGTACGATTGTATTGTTTATCTTTTATCATTTACATGTTTTATTGATTGGACTGCAGCTATGCTGGGGCATTGCCTTGAAGGTTTTCGTTGAACAAATTGGCTCCAGTGTTTATTTCTAAAATCAGATGCTTCTTCTATCAGTGTCTTTTGGCGAACCGCTCAGGTACGTGGACATAAACAAAGAGGTGTAGGAACTGGATGAACCTTTTATTCTCCTCTTTCAAGAAATTTAGCTCATGTAGGCCCTTCTGTTGACTTAGCTATTTTTCACTCTATCTAGCAGGTATTTCATCAATTCTTGGAGCCATTAATTTCATCGCAACTATTATTAATATACGATGAGAAGGTATATTAATAGAACGACTCCCTTTATTTGTATGATCGGTTTTTATTACTGCAATTTTACTATTTCTCTGTTAACCAGTTCTTGCTGGAGCAATTGCCATACTTATTTCTTTACTACCAACAAGGGGCTAAACACAGAGGGGAGAAACAAGGACAGAC
>NC_043007.1:68039786-68077286 GCF_006345805.1 Octopus sinensis | reverse complement strand
TATTATTATTATTATTATATTATTAATTATTATATTGAGTGAGAGAGTAGTGCATGCCATCAAAGTGATACTGGGATAAAATATACGAAGCCCAGTATACCCATCATGACTACCCGTCTGATAAGGATACACCAGGCACATGCATCACAACCATATGTGCACAACATGGTGATCTCATATCAACATTAACAGCGCATGACCTTGCAGGTGGGGCCAAGTTAGAATTTTCTTCAGGTCGATTAACCCATCCGCTCAAAAGGTCCCTGAATAAGGTTTCTTTAAGGATGTTGAACGAAACACCCATGTTTCCAGAGGTGAATTATCCAAACCCCAAAGAATTCCTCTCAACACATGGCTATGATGCTCTCCCCCACTACCAGTTATATAATGGAGTCACATATGTTGGAAGTACCTATTCAAGTAGACCGTGGGCCTAAGGAAAACAAGTTTATCTTTGACTAAAGTCAACATTTGAAAGTGAAATTATATTCAAACTAAAATTTAAGTTTTTAGTTTAGCAAACCTTCCCTATTAGTTTTGTTTTTCCTTTTTTTTCTCTGGTATTTTATTTCATTGCAATATTTCTAAACCTAATTTATGTAATTGCCGAGCAGAGTACGTGCAGCTGTGCGTATGCTTGGATGTATGTGTGAGAGTGTGCGCAGAGTAGTCATATCAGATCTGGTTGTATTGAAACACCTGCGAAGGAATACAGAAGGCAACAACAACAACAACAACAGCTATCCTAAAGTGGATACATATATTTACAAGATAAGGAAGATAAAGGAAGACAATTTGTGTCGTTCTAACGTATTATAAATTGCTTTTCGCGATCACCAACAGGATTCAGTTTGAAGAGAAACATGGACGCCGTGGTGGTGGTGGTGGTGGTGGTAGTGGTAGGGATTTCAGTGATGGTAATTTACGTGGTGGTAGTGGTGGAGTTAGTGATGATGGTACTACGGTGATGGCGATGGTGATTTTGGTAATGGTGGTGGTGGTTGCGGTAGTTATAGTGATAATAGGGGGTAATGTGAATGTGATTGTAGTAGCGGTGGTAGTGGTGGTCGTGGTCGTGGAGGTGGTGGTAGTGGTGTTGAGTGTAATGATGAAGATGCTTGCGATGGTTGTGGTGGCAGTGGTGGTCGTGGTCGTGGCGGTAGTGGTGTTGAGTGTAGTGATGAAGATGCTTGCGATGGTTGTGGTGGCAGTGGTGGTAGAGTGATAACAATGGTAGTGGTGGCGGTAGTGGTGGCGATAGTGATGGTGGTGGTAAAGGTGGTAGCGATTGTAGCGATGATGATGTTAGCAGTGGTGGTGATAGTAGTGTGATCGACGTGGTGGTGTTTGTGGCAAAAATAATGACACAGGTGGTGGTTGTAGTGGTGGTGGAGGTGGTACAGGCTGTGAGACATGTGATGGAGAAGATGCTGATGGCTATAATGCTGGCGGAGTTAGTGGTATGCTAGAGGTGGTGGTGGTGGTGGTAGTCTGGTTGCAGAATTGGTGTTGATAATGGTGGTTGTAGTAAGGTTGGTAGTGTTAATGATGGTTTCGGTGGTGCTCGTCAGCGCCGTGATGGTAGCCATGGCAGTGATAGTGAATGTAGTCGCTATAGCAGCGATAGTGGTGGTGGTGATGGTGGTAGTGGTAGTGGTAGAAATTTTGGTGGTGATGTCGTTGTCGTTGTTGTTGTTGTTGTTGTTGGTGGTGGTGGTGGTGGTGGTGGTGGTGGTGGTGGTGGTGGTGGTGGTGGTGGTGGTGGTGGTGGTGGTACTGCTGCTGCTGCCGGCGGCGGCGGCGGTGGTGGTGGTTGTAATTTGATTATCGTTTATTAACTTCGAGATCACGTTAAATAATTCTTCTCTTTTTGGGGACGGTTAAACTCGAAGCAGATAAAGCTATTAATAATAACGCGTATATAACCAAGAAGTCTGAGATTTAATATATCTGACCCTAACCTTGTCCGATTCACAGTTAAAGATTTGTGTGTGTGTGTGTGTGTGTGTGTGTGGTGTGTGTGTGTGTGTGTGTGTGTGTTGTGTGTGTGTGTGTGTGTGTGTGTGTGAGTGAGTGTGTGTATGTATGCGCCCACGCGTTTATCTATGTATGTGTTTGCATTTATGCATATATTTTTACTCATACGCACAAACGTCAACCATTAACCATTTTCATCAGTGTTCTAGCATTTGAACTCCAGGCTCTTGAATCACAGATATATATACCAATCAAAATAAGCAACAAGGATATCCAAGGTTGTGTAGTACAATTGTTTCATGCTACTTCATTTTATTAAACACTGTAAGTATTACATCAGTTTTAAAATGTCGAGCAATCTTCAGCCACATATAGAATTTTTTAATTAAACGGACAATGCACATTCTTACACTTATTTCATTTGCCAACATTACAAAGAGGGTAGATATATATATCATCTGAATCTAAATTTTGCTGATCTCATATATATATATATATATATATATATATATCTATACAATATGTTACATTACTCGGTAGTCAAGATAAAACTCTGAGTTTCAGATGCCGAAGTGGAAATCCACAACACCATCTCTTCGGTTATCTGGCTATTTGAAAACGTTATTGAAAACGTTATTTGAAAACGTTATTTGATAACGTTTTCAAATAGCCAGATAACCGAAGAGATGGTGTTGTGGATTTCCACTTCGGCATCTGAAACTCAGAGTTTTATCTTGACTACCGAGTAATGTAACATATTGTATAGATAAATTTCCTCTATTTACATAATATTGAGGTCTCTTTCTTTCTTTTGTTATCTTACCGTTTTATCAATATATATATATATATATTCGGCTGTTATTGATGATGATAAAGGAGACCCATCATCAAAAGCGCTCTAGCCTGACGACCATCCTGTATGATTTTACGTGTTAATGTTGTATTGCCCAATATATCATTCTTTTATTTATTATGTAAAGGTGTGATTTGGAAAATATTCGGTTACTATGTCTTGCAGTCGAGCGGCAAAATAGAGGCTCCATCAATGATTTGTAGTTACGTTTGACTATACTCTCTGTGTGTGCGTGTGTGTATGTGTGAAGGAGAGAAAGAGAGAGTGAGAGAAGGAGAGAGTGTATGAGTGTATGTTTGAGAGAAAAAAGAGAGAGTGTGTGTATGTGTGCATGCGTGTGTGTGCATGTGTGTGTGCATGTGTGTGTGCCTCTGTGCGTGTATGCACCTGCGCACGTGTGTGTTTTGAGTCCTTGTTGGTGTTATATGAAACCCTGATCATTATTTTCAATGAGAATCAATAATTGTAAGAACCCGCCTTCTCAGAACACGACAAATTGCTTAAGCCACACACATTTTTATAGTTTATTGTTCAATGAGACAATGCTTAGTGAAAAATAAAATGAAAGCAAGAGAACTGAAAATATAAATAGAGCAAAATAAATTTATTCCCTTCGAATTCTGATTGCTTGATTGATATTAGCAATGTCTAATTGTTCATAACAAGTGAACTGATTGATTACATTCTCTCTTCAAAATTATACAACATACAATAGTTTTGTTAGTATTTTTCAATCATTTCCGCTGGTTGTTTGTACGGTTCAGACCTGGAAGGCATAGCAAGCATGGAAGGCATAGCAGGCATTGTATACAGAGCAGTCATTGCTACGAAGTTCACTTTTCAGCCTTCATAGTTCGATTTTGATTCTACTGCGCGCTAATTTGGGCAAACACATCTACCATAGCGTCGGGTAGACCAAAGATTTGAGAGTGAAATTTGGCCGTCAGGATCAAAGTGTATATCCATCAAAGGCATCGTTTCTGTTCTTGATTGATAAACGTTACTGAGTTAAATATTTAGTTTAACAGCATCATATGGTCTCTGGGTGCCTTCCACGAGATCCACTTCCTTGTACGTAGTCATATCAAATTTCTGGTTTGAGGACGACTTCTTTCCATCCGCCTGTCAGTCTCTTAGAGCCAGGAGAGGATCTGCTGCCTTTCATCCTCTACCTAAACCACTTTTATAAAAATGATTTTTGTAGTTTTATCCCATCTCCTGTATGATTAGTACTTCGTATGATCGTTCGTCTTGCTTTTGTGCATCTTGTTTTGCTTCCCCCATCATTGATATAGCTGTCATTATAAGGAGAAAGTAAAAGTCACATTGATAGAAACAGTGAAGTACAGGAATCTACTTTGCTTTATCTTGCATTGCTCCACACCCGATATAATAAGTACCAGTCATATTCAAGGATTGAGTAAAATTACTACAGCCACTTCATTCAAACTTTGTCACATTGAAGGAAATAAAGCTAGAGTTCCTTATTAAACGATGGGCTAGCAGAGCGTCGGGAAAATGCATTGAGGTATTTCCTCAAGCGCTTTATATTTTGAGTTTAAGTCTCGTCGAGATCAACTTGGCCCTTCTTCCACAGGGAGTAGATAAAATAATGTACAAGTCAAGAACTGGAATCAATGGCATCAATTAAGCCCTTGCCCTCAGAATTATAAGCATAATACTTAAATCGGAAACCATTAATTGGTTATAGTGGTTGTATACTGTCAACTCAACGTGACATTCCCGTAAAGGGAATCACACCACCGCTATTTAGCCCTAGGAAGCATCGACGCTTCCTGTCGGCTTTGACACATTTCCTGTGTCCTTATATTTGCAAAGGGGAGGCAAGCACACCCGCCAGCTAAGATTAGCACCTGAAGACAAAAGACCCAGAAACATGCATGTCTTCAAGTGCTAATCCTAGCTGGCAGGTGTGCTTGCCTCTCCTTTGCAAATATAAGGACACAGGAAATGTGTCAAAGCCGACAGGAAGCGTCGATGCTTCCTAGGGCTAAATAGCGGTGGTGTGATTCTCTTTACGGGACTGTTACATTGAGTTGACAGTATACAACCACTATATCGCCCCACCACCGCTCACGTCTCTCTGAGACATTTAGAAATTCAATATTTCTAACATTAATTGGTTAGGGTATGGAAAGATGCAGAAACAGTGGCGAATCGAAATGTTTTGTAGTATTTAGTTGCAATTCAAACTTAGCCTGGAGAAGTGATTTTATTTTTTTTAGCCTTACTCACTCCATCACATACACCTAAGAACCAATTAAATACTAAGGTTGTTGAAATTGTTTGTCCTTCAGAATTGTGCCGGAGTTAGATATGGAAATTAAATAACTGAAAGACGGATGAGAGGCAAGCATGATGGGGTGCCAAACTGAATGTTAGGTTCTCATTTTGATGTGATTTCAAGCACAATAGAGTACAACACCAAATGTCTTAGCGTCCTTTATTGTTGTGATTTCAAACACAAACGGGGGAGCCCGTACAAGCGCGGGAATCTCCACAAGGCCATTCGAACCGCTGGAAATAGTAGCTAAAGTTGCTCAAATTATGCGCTAAAACCTACTTTCAGAACTTTTATGGAAAATTCGAGGAAAGAGAAGTTATATTCAGATAGGTGACTTGTTCTGAATGGCTTCAGAAAGAGTAGACTCTGATAAACATCCCCAAGGGCCAGGATTTGGTGTTAAACTGAACGATGGACTAAGTCTGCCACTAAAGAACGGAAACAGTTCTAACTGCCCCTCTCATAGTACCCTTCTACAAAATTTCACTCAAAATGCTTTGGTCAACTCACAGCTAAGATAGACGATTCCTACACGAACAGTCACGTGGTGAGATCGAAACCAGAATTGCGTAGTTATAATGTGAATTTCTGGAGTACACAATTATATTTTCATAAAGGCGCAGGAGTGGCTGTGTGGTAAGTAGCTTGCTTACGAACCACATGGTTCCGGGTTCAGTCCCACTGCGTGGCATCTTGGGCAAGTGTCTTCTGCTATAGCCTCGGGCCGACCAATGCCTTGTGAGTGGATTTGGTAGACGGAAACTGAAAGAAGCCTGTCGTATATATGTATATATATATCTATGTGTGTGGATATGTTTGTGTGTTTGTGTTTTTCCCCCCACCATCGCTTGACAACCGATGCTGGTGTGTTTATGTCCCCGTAACTTAGCGGTTCGGCAAAAAGAGACCGATAGAATAAGTACTGGGCTTACAAAGAATAAGTCCCGGGGTCGATTTGCTCGACTAAAGGTGGTGCTCCAGCATGGCCGCAGTCAAATGACTGAAACAAATAAAAGAGAGTAAAGTCCGAATAGAAATAGAAATAGCTTTAACTAAATAGCATAAAACGCTACGACCGATTTTCCTACATTTGATTAACCAGTTCAGAGAGTGCATACATATACAAGGTATGACAGGAAACAATCATATTTATTAGTCTTCATAAACATTTCAACAGCAAAAACCTGATGTAACCTTCCCGAACCATGATACTCGTAGCAAAAAGAACTAAAACATTAACTCCATCAAGACACCATTGTCGCCTGTCTAACTTAACAATGGCCGTGTAAAATATGGCATGCTTTCTCTGTCGCTTCCCGAAGTTTGATAGATATCCTCCATTTTGTAGCTACAGTGTTTTACAACATAGAATTAAAACTTCAGACAATGGCGTATCTATTCATTATCAATACGTTCTAGCAAATTCAAACTGAAAATGCTGATATTGTAATTTTTCCTCATGTGGAGACATCTCCATTTAGACAATGTGTGTACATAACACACACGATTTACCCGTATAAGGAAACTTGGAGACACCGTGGTGCTTCGACATTATTGTGTGTCTCCTCAATCAAAAATACCCTGGACGATGCATCTGCGTAGTGCACATGCTCTCGGTTATAAAAATCAACAGATAAATTATTTTCTGATGCGAACTAATGCCTACTAAGCAGATAATAATTCATAAGATGATGCACAACGGGGATAATTCAAACAATAACGTATCCATTTTCAATTGGTTCTGATCACTCGCAGTGATCATTTATTCACGTTCGAATCTGCCAGAATATATTGAAAAGGAACAGATATGTAAGTACGTTATTGTTTAGATTTTAGTATTCGTGCACTTCATGAAATATAAAACTTTATACGAGGAAAGAGATAAGAAGCTAAATAGAAATGAAATTAAAGGCTCCGATTGCGAGCCGAAAACCTGTGTCGAGAACCCACGTTGTTCAGAGCTTACAACTACACCATGTATCTTCATATTTAATCAGCTACATTATTGTGTATGATAGAAGAGAAATTATAAATAAAACCTTGAATTATGTTTTAACAGTTAATCAAAATAAAAACTCGGCGCTTTGGACCAATGGAAAGAATTGAAATAAAAGGAAGAAAATGGTTGTGAGCATTCATAGATGACAATGATTCCTGATTTACGTTCGATGTAACTACAAAAGAAATACTATATCTCAGTCTCTCAGAATATATTATCTATCAATTCCCTCAATATTTCAGATCAATGAAGTCCCAAAAGGTGTTTATTTTTGTCAAACCAAGAGTTTACAAATACGACGGCCATATTGGAATTTATAAAATGAACTAAGAAATGGGGAGGATGTGAGTTGTACGTCTTTGTCTATTCTAGACAAACGTATTTGCTATTAAAGCGCACGAAAATGCACACACACCACGCACGCACACGCACGTACATGAACCACCACTATTCCATACACGAGCAAACCCATAAAGAATATACAACTGGATGGGTTAGGTGGAGATTTATTTTGTATTGTACGTAGGTGTATAAAAAGATTGACAAACAATTGGCAGGTCGTCGAAAAATGTTTTATTTGCAATTATTCTTTCAAAATAATTCTGGAAGGAAATAGATAATTTACATTTCGTTTTGTTTTGTTTCATTGTCTATTTGTTCTATTATAACATTTGTATTTATTTATTTATTTGTTTCTACCGTGAAAATAATGATATGTGCTTGTTCGTTCATTTGTTTTCTTTCCTTTTTTTTTCTGTGTGGAATGGAATAGGAAATTGATTTGTGCGCCATTTTTACGAAACATCGACAAAATGTGTTTAAAAAGAGGTTGAATGACGTCCTTACTTATTATACACGGATATTGCTAATAGTCTTTTGTTATTTATAATTTGTCGTATATCGCTCCCATTTATTATTAAGGTGAAATTGTATTACTTTCAGATTTAACCTATACTGTGCATAATGCGTGTTAGTAAAAACAATTTGTCGATACATTGTTGCTATACAATTTATTTGTGTTTATTCCATTTGCAGTGAGCTTATAGGGCTTTTATAGTAATATACTAAATCGGTAAATGTAAAATGGTCTTCATTTTCTAAGGCAAAATGCTAATTGTTGAGTGGGTGGAAGTGTAATTAATTGGATTAACCTCATGTTATTATGTAGACCGACAGAATGGCAGAAACGTTAGAATATCGGACAAAATGCTTAGCAGCATTTCTCCCAGCGCTTTATGTTCAGAGTTCAAATTCCACCGTGGTCGATTTTGCGTTTCATTCTTTCGAGTTCGTCAAAATAAGTACCAATTGAGCGTTAGGTTGATGTTATTGACTAAACCTCTCCCTTAAAAATTGCTGGTCTGGAACCTAAATTTGATACAATTATTATATATAATGACGCTTTTGTATCGATGTGTATATATATGTAACCGGAAATGGTCCTGATGTTATCCTCCCCACGCTAAGTCAACGTCAACGCAGAAATACTGAGTAAAAGTGTCCCTACTCTTCCTTATTTTAACCATGTGATGAGAGAAAGAAAATGAGAGAGAGACAAGAATCGACCTTAGTATGCTAATGGTATTTTACGCATCGATTAAAAGAAGATAAAACGGCACAGGAGTGGCTGTGTGGTAAGAAGCTTACTTCCCAACCACAGAGTTCCGGGTTTAGATTCACTGCGTGGCACCTTGGGCAAGTGTCTTCTACTATAGCCACGGGGCTTCTGAGTGGATTTGGTTGACGGAAACTGAAAAGCGCCCGTCGTATATATATATATATCTGTATATATATATATGTGTGAGTGTATGTGTGAAGTGTGTGTGTGTACTTGTGTGTCTGTATTTGTCCCCCAATCATCGCCTGACAACCGATGCTGGTATGTTTACGTCCTCGTAACTAAGCGTTTCGGCAAAAGAGACCGATAGAATAAGTACTAGGCTTACAAGGAATAAGTCCAAAAGCCGATTTGTTCGACTAAAGGCGGTGCTCCGGCATGGCCGCAGTCAAATGGCTGAAACAAGTAAAAGCATAAAAGAGGATAAGTCCACCGACATTGGAAGTATTTTAACTCAGTGCGCAGAGAACGGAACAAAAAAAATTTAAAACATTTTATTTGTAATAAAGTTGCAATGACTAATATATCTCATCATTCTAGCACCATACAATTGTCTCACTTTCAATACAAAAATATCAACCACAGAACTTGCCTAAGAATTACGTTATCAAAGTTTCTGACTATATTTACCAAAATATAAATTTATTCTTTCTTCTTCTTTTTTTTTTTTTGCTATCAACTGTTAGATAAAAAACCGTATCGATTTCCTGTGCGTCAGATACCAGTCCGTGTTAAATATAAACTGAATTTTATATCAGCTAAATTCGTTGAACATAAGAGGTTTAAATCTTTTAATTTTAAAAACGTGATAAGAAATATTCAGATATTATCAACACATCGCATGTTTAAAAGACCTGCCTGTCACAACATTATCAATGGCCCCATAAATCAGATCGTTGGTACTGACAACTTTATTTTGACTCTTGTTATTGGATTAGAAACTAGATTATTTTATTTATTATTGTTGTATGTTGAACGGTTTTTCTTGGTTTTATAGCTGCATATATCAAAAACATTTTAACGTTTGTGACGTTCCATAAAACTATAGATATTTATGTAGTAATGTTGTCTGTTAGAGTGTCTGTGTTCATGAAACAACTGTTGATACTTTGACATTGGTTTGGTGCAGTAACCACTGTCAAGGCGGTGAATTGATATCCATTCTTTTGTTCTGACACTCTGATCACAGATCTAATTCCGTCGAGGAAAACTTTGTCTTTCATCTGTTGGGGAGTCGATAAAATATACCACAGCAAAGTATTAAATTCAAGGAACAACAAAAACGTCGAATCGGACACTTTGTGGTATTTCAGATATTTGCGTTCTGAGTTCAAAATCCATCGAGTCTTATTTAGGCTATATACTTAATCCGTCACCCAGTCTAACATTACCACCTGGCACTGTGGGTACGTTTTATGGAGTCCACTCTGTTGCGAGCATTCAGATCAAGTCACTAGTTTGGAGATAACTTCTTCCATCCCTCTCATTCGTCGCTCAAAGGCCCTGTGAACGGCCACACATACTGCATTCCTTCCTGAGTAAAAGATTAAAATAGACACCTAATTGTCACAGTTCCAGTCCAACAGGCCGTAAATAGGTGCCAGTACGGCTGCGCGACTCAAAACTTCAAACATTGGAAGCATTAATTGTTTCCAACACAGGTACGAAGTAAGAAAGTTTATAGGAAAGGACAGGTCAATTAGAGTACTAAAATGGTACTTTATTTTACTGACCCTGAAAGGACGATAGCAAAAGTTGATATGGGCGGGATTTAAACTCAAAACATAAAAAGCCGTGGAAATTACCGAGAAGCATCTTATCTGTCGCTCTAATAATTATACTAATCCACAACTCAAATATTACCTAAGAATAGGCGTATATGTAGCTGTGTGGGTAGTAAGTCTGCTTTGTAACCATAGGATTTTAGGTTCGCTTCCACAGCGCAGCGGCAGCTTGGGCAACTATTATTATTATTATTATTATCATTATTATTATTATTATCATTATTATTATTATTGAGTGAGAGAGTAGTGCATGCCATCAGAGTGACACTGGGGTAAAATAAACGAAGCCCAGTATACCCATCATGACTACCCGTCTGATAAGGGTACACCAGGCACATGCATCACAACCATATGTGCGCGACATGGTGATCTCACATCAAGATAAACAGCACATGACCTTGCACGTGGGGACCAGTTAGAATTTTCTTCTGGTCGAGTAACCCATCCCGCTCAAAAGGTCCTTGAATAAGGGTTGTTTAAGGATGTTGAAAGAACCACCCATGTTTCCAAAGGTGAATTATTCAAACCCCAAAGAATCCCTCTCAACACACGGCTATGATGCTCCCCCACTACTTCTGCTCGTGATCAGAGATGCACATATCGTCAGCCACTAACTGACATGCTCAACTTGTTGTGGTCAAACAACTGACATGCAAATCTATGGTATTGAGCAGAATATTTGCTGTAGGCCTTCTTTTATACCAAGTCAAAACAATGTACATGATAACACTTCCAATCAGTTAAGATCAGAAGCCATGAGAGCCACTGTCTGGTACTGCATCAGGGCATTTTATTATTATTATTATTATTATTATTTTATTATTATTATTATTATTGTCATTTACTTTTAATCTGCATGTTTGATGCAATCACCTGCCGGGGCACACCCAGCGCCCTAGGGCAGGTGAAGGTTAAGAGTTGTTGGGGAGGGGAAGTAGAGATATATCTCCATGTAATACAAACACAAACATTTACATTGATAGGGTTTTTCTAAGGATGTGGGCAGTACTTGTTAGCACAATCTTTTGGATTTCCTTGAGACATGGTTCTCCAGGGATATTGTCTAGGTGTTTCTGACATCCCTTTTTTATCATACCTAGGGCACCTACAATAACAGGAACAGTTTTTGTTTTAAGATTCCACATCTTTTGTATTTCGATTTCCAGGTCCTTATATTTACTAAGTTTGTCAAATTCCTTTACAGATACATTTTTATCAGTGGGGACGCTTACCTCTATTAGTCTGCAGGTATTTTCTTCCCTGTCTTTAACAATTATGTCTGGTCGATTAGCCTTGATCGTTCTGTCAGTGTTGACTGGAAAATCCCAGAGGATGGTGACATCCTTACCTTCAACAACTGACTGAGGATGGTGTTCATACCAGTTAGCAGGAGTGTCGAATTTGTAGTATTTACATATCTTCCAATGTATATACTGTCCTACCCTATCGTGGTGATTTTTGTATTCGTTTGGTGTCAGCACAGGACATCCCGAAACGAGATGGTCTATCGTTTCGTCAAATGTGTCGCAGAATCTGCATTTAGGGTCAGTACCGTTTCGGAGAACGTTAGCCTGGTAATTTATTATTATTATTATTATTATTATTATTATTATTATTATCATCATCATCATCATCATCATCATTATCATTATTATTATTATTTATTATTATTATTATTATTATTATTATTATTATTATTTTACTTGTTTAGTTGATTGTTTGGACTACGCCCATTCTAGGGCACTGCTTTGTAGGGCGTAGTCGAACAAATACAAACCAACACTGGTTGTCAAGCGGCGGTAGGGTAAAAACAAAAACACAAGGACACGCTCACACACACCACACACACACACATACATACATACATACACACGTAATATATACACACATACATACATACACACGTAATATATATATTACATACACACATACATACATACACACGTAATATATATATATATTCGCCAGTAATATATATATATAAATAGATATATGTGTGCGTGTGGAAGCAGACATAGTTCACACACACACACAACACACACGCTCACACACACACACACACACACACACACATATATATATATATATATATAGTTTCCAGCTATACATAACCATTCACACCAAATGACTATCATTAGATGTGACTCCATCTTTCAGTTAAATAAATGGAGAGACAGATTGGCTGGCTATGTCGCTACAAACTTGTTAATGGGAACATACATATATAAACATAAGGACAGATATGCAGATAGAGAACAAATGGATAGACAGATAATAGCTAGTTATGGACAGGAAATTACCTGTAAAACGAAGTAAACATATATAGTTTTTAAATAACAATTCATATATTAGTTATAAAACTAATACTTCATTGGACTCTTATTTTCTCACAAGTATATTTCAGCATTTACTTTCTTTGACATAATCGTTAGAACGTCAAAGTGCTGTGCATTATTTTTATTTTTAGGTATTTTTATTTTTCTATAGGTATTTTATGTACTGAGTTTAATTTCCCATCGAGATCAACTTTGGCTATCACGCTTCTGAAGTCAATGAAATAAGTACTATGTTATATCCTGAGTCTGATGTAAGGTACTGGCTTCTTTGCCCTCCCCACCACACACCAAAGTTCATGTGTTGAGTTTATAGTAGTAATAATTACAAGTTACCATTGGTCGGAGGGTCGGACTGGTATAATTGTTAGAGCGTTCTCCGTTATGAGTTCAAATTCCGCCGAGGTCGACTTTGCCTTTCATCCTTTCGGGGTCGATTAAATAAGTACCAGTTACGCACTGGGGTCGATGTAATCGACTTAATCCCTTTGTCTGCCTTTGTTTGTCCCTCTATGTTTAGCCCCTTGTGGGCAATAAAGAAATATATAATTGTTAGAGCGTCAGTATTTTAGTTGTGGTAATCTATGTTGTGAGTTCAAATCCGCTGAAAAGAAAGTCTTTCATTTTCACTTCTCTGGAGCTGGAAAAATAAAGTACTAACCAACTACCGAAGTCGATATCGTAGATTGTTCCCTCCCTCTAACCTTTGGCTATTTTAGAAACGTTTATATTTTACCATTTCTATTTGTCTTCTGCAAAATGTCATTTTCTGTTCTTGTTCCGTTATTTATTAGACCCATATATATATATATATATATATATATATATATATATATATATATATATATATATATATATATATATATATATATATATAATAATATACGCACTTTTAAAGCCTAGCCAGTCACATGGGCCCGGTTTCTATGGCGTACGTCTCCCCAGCTGGACGGGACGCTAGTCCATCGCAGCGTTACTCATTTTTCCAGCTGAGTGGACTGGAGCAAGGTGAAATGAAGTTTTTTGCTCAAGAACACAACGCGTCGCTCGGTCCAGGAATCGAAACTACAACCTTACGATCATGATGCTGACACCCTAACCACTAAGCAACGCGCCTCTATGTGTGTGTGTGTGTGTGTGTGTGTGTGTATATATGTATATATATATATATATGTGTGTGTGTATATATGTATATATATATATATATATATATATATATATATGTATATATATATATATATATATATATATATATATATATATATATATATATATATATATATATATATAGTTAAGCCAAACAAGAATACACAAAAAAACACAGCAACGCGAGGACGTGGAACAAATAAAGTATTATTGGACGTTTCGAGCGGAGCTCTTCGTCGGAAACAAAGGAGAAGGAAAGATCCCGAGAAGGGAAGACAGAGGGAAAAAAATTGCTGGCGGTGCTCACGAGGTCACATAGAGAAAGAATCTCTGGGAAGGGAATAACCTATTATGGCGTCCCAGGGCTAGACTGACATTTTACTTGGTGTTTTCTCTACCTGAGAGGAATGAAAGAACAATTTGGCCGCGGTATCGTCTGAACTCATCATTTGAGCTGGTGGTGATAGGCTCCGTGTCCCTGCGTCACATTTTTTTTTATGGGCAGTAAGGTTTATTCTGTTTCTTCCATTCATACAGATATCGAGGCATCATGGAAATCATACTTGCGAATATTATCTGAGTCCAATCTAGCGGATTTCTGTTTCTTAACCTTTTTGCTGCGGAAAGCAGTTACATTCTCTCTAAATTTCTTTAACCTAACTGCGGCTCGCATTTTCACTGCCAATCTATTTTTAAATGAGGAATGTCATGTTTGAAACTATTTTCTGTTGAGATATGTCAGGATTATTAAGACCATTCCCGCCCCCAGTGATTTTCAGAAATTATCAATTCTAATTTATTTTTTTTTATTGATTTTAGTATCATTACTGAGATAACCATAAAGTTTATCTTCACAGTTAGAGTTAATGCTATGAAACAAAAGAAAAACGCTTACCATTAAATTCATTTAAGGATTAGATTTTTTTTTCTACGTTTATATATTTGTTTTGCAAGATTCTTGATGTGAAATCGTGTGTTGAAACATAATACAAAATGGCTGATCGTTAGTAAGGAGAGACACACAAATAAGAAAGAGGAAAACAAAGGACCACTGATGAGGTCACAGAAGTGTGACGAAAGAACACTGTCCGAAATAAGATTAAGATTAATGAAAAAAATAAATAAAACTGTAGCAAATTAACACCAAATATATAGTGCGTGTGTTTTTATTGGCTAAACTGGCAACATGACCATTCCTAAATACAACAATATTTTTTTCTCTTAATACAATCGCAGACTAGAGGTACTGACTAATAGGTTCCAGAACTATATTCCATCTTGGTGGAATTTATATGTGATACGGTCTTTGTCAGTGACATATTACTGAATTACGGCTGTGGTTTATGTCTTTGGCCCTTTAATCCTAAAAGAAAATTATCACTTCCATCATTGACCCAGATTGCTGTGAATAATTAGATACATCAGGCAACTTTTACAACTGATGAGAGAAATTTCGAATCTTTTCGGCTTGAACGGCAGTTTTTTCTAGCCGTGTCATGCGAAATTGTCACCCATAATTATGACCTTAGTATCGATCTATTGCATTTCAATCTGTTTTAGGGTTAGGGTTAGTTAGGGTTAGTTAGGGTTAGTTAGGGTTATTTAGAGTTAGGGTTAGGGTTAGGGGTGGGGGGAAGGGTATCTTTTTTTCTTCACAAATGTAAATAAACCCAATCTGTTTCTTAAACGAGGGACATATTCATACGGCACAGAATGATTTTTACCTCAATAGACGTCAGTGATCGGTTGAAATTGCAGAAATTGAAGAAAAAACCAACAAATATCTTACAAACTATAGAATTTTCTCAATAAATCCAAAAGAAAAAGATGTTTTATAAACACATTCTACCAGTATACGAAGTTTAAAATTTTTAGTTACCTAGAAATTATGTTAAAAACTGCCGTTCAAACCGAAAAGATCCGAAATTTCTAGAACAACAAAAGATGGTCTAGGTTTCGGTCATTATTGGTTCAGGCTATCTCTGACTTTATTGCACTAATTATAATGGTCTTTTAAGTCACTTTTTAAGACATCGTAACCCGCTCGATTAAGAGGATCTTCTTTGCCGAGATGTATTCAGGTGTCGGTGGCTTGTCTGGTATTTCTTGCAGGAATTTGTCGCGGTACCGTTTGAATGTTATGGGATATTTTTCTTCCTTGTATAATAATAGACGATGTAAATGTTGGTTGGTTGATTCTCCAATCACACTTTACATCGTATATATAGAGTGAGAGTAAAAGAGAAATACAGAGAGAGTTAATTTATAAGTTAAAGTCGGTGGAGGAACGTTGAAATTGACAAGCAGTGATAGGGGAAAGGTAAAGATGATAAAAGTTACATTGTCGATTGAATAGTAAAAATGCTAAAGAAAATTACGTTGACAACTGATACCACACGCTTACATATACACACTTTCACATTGGAGCAATCTTCTGTCCATCACACACACACACATGTTCACATACACACATAAAGACACATAGCCACTGTTTAAATAAATGAAAAACCTTATCACGTAGTTGGCAGGTGGCAAAGAAGCGGCAGGTTTACATAATCATAACTATGTACGTATGTGTGTATACACATACATATATATATATATATATATATATATATGTACGTATGTGTGTATACACATACAATATATATATTATATATATATATATATATATATATGTACGTATGTGTGTATACACATACATATATATATAATATATATATATATATATATATATATATAAACACAGACACGTGTGTATGTGTGTGTGTGTGTGTGTTTATGTATATCTATTTAATAATAGCCGATGTAAATGCCGGTTGCTTTTCTGGTTGATTTTCCAGTCACTCGTAATTTGGCGAAAGGAAAGAGATAGTAAAACAGAGTGTAAGATGTGTAAGATAAGTGGACATTCGAGGCTTAGTTGCAGTCAATGATAACTTCCTGAAAATTCACTTATTCCAATGAAATTTTACAGAGATAGTTTTCCGATGGAGTGCGCTGCGATTATGTTGATAAAATTTTAAAAAGTAATAACATATTTATTGCAAATATATAAAAGAGAAATTTTATTTTGTTAATTTTATTTTAAGGTAATAAATATTTTCCTTTGAAATTTAGCAATCATTTCATCAGACAAGTAATTTGAGAGAAATTTGATAAAAATTAAATTGCAGGGCCTAAGCCTGGGTGACTTGTGAACTTGATACCAACATCGTTTGGACAGTGTTGATAGAATATTCTCCACATCGTACAAATAACATAGCACCGTGTTGTTTATTCTTTAAGTGAGATTAATTAAATATGTCAGACACCTTACAACTGACAATTGTTGTAACATCAACGAGACAAATTTCTAGAATAATCAAGACAATGAAAAAATTATAACACAAAAATATTTTTTAACCAAAAGCCAATTGTTAACATCAGCAAGGAATATCAATATCAATGTTTTTTTCTTTTCTTTAATGAGATATCATAAGAATGCTACGAGTTGAATATTACATGAAGTATCAGAAGACAGTTTTTTCCAATGATAGTAATTTCAGATAAAGATGGTAGGAAATTTTCCTGATGAAAATTATATGGAGTATCCGAGATCCAATCTTGCCATTTATTCTACTCTAATTGGTAAAATAAATATTGGTTTCCTTGTTTCGGAAGAAGCGTTTGACAGTTTAAGGTAGAACAGGAATTTTGTGCCTGCCTTATTAACGTTAGTGACGTAGGTGAACTGAAATGGTTTCAAACGGTAATTAAACTTGGTGGCTGTCTCAACTTATTTTGTACTAGCAGTATCGCCCGGCGTTGCTCGGGTTTGTAAGGGAAATAACTATAAAGCATTTTTAGAGAGTTATAGCCAAAAAATAGAAAAAAATGGAAAAAAAATTATGGTAATTTTTTTTGAGAGTTAAAAAGGTCGAGTTGCGTCCCCTAGACAGTCTGTGGTTTGTGTTTCTGATTCTCGACCCCATGTCGAATTTATCGATTTTTTTCAGAACTGGGGGAACTTTTCAAAATTTTCGCTGCGTTAGTTTTGAATTATGACATTGGGCTATGTGTGTGTCAAGTTTCATCAGAATCGGTTGAAAGCCATGGTCAGGGTGAGGGTACAACCTGACAGACACACAGACACACAGACAGACAACTGCCGTTTATATATAGAGAGATTACACAGCTGGCGCTCAACTGCGCGACGAAATAACGGAGACGTTAACGAGTTGGTTGGTATAACTGACAGTAATCGTTTCGACATTTTGAACTCTGAGTTCAAATCCCGCTGGTACTAACATTACTCGCAGTTCTTGACTTACTTTTCTTGCAACAAAGGAGCCAATATGGTGGTGTATTAGGGAAGTCTTTAAAGAGTTAGATGCAATAGCTCGCAATAAATGTTTCAATTCCCCGCGCACTGTGTTCAAATTCCACCGATGTAAATTTCCTTGTATTTTTAATTTATTCTATATTAAGGCGATGAATTGGCGGAGAGAGTTGGGTTGATTCCCAGCAGTAACTGTCGCGGCTCTCTGCACTGTGAGTTAAAATCCCACCGACGTTAACTTTGCTGGAACACTTAGCTTATTTTATATCACGACCGAAGCACAATAAGATGGTCAATTTGCAGAATCGTTACAGATTTGGATAGAATGGCTCCTTTTCCTTTCTTACTACTCTTTTATCAATTCTATACACGACTGAGAGCATTTTTTTCCACTGCACACATGAATGTATTTGTACTTTTTATGTGTATATGAGTACGAGTGTACATATGTACGCATGTTCGTAAACTTAAGTACTTGACACAGAAGCATGTCAAAAGTACCTATTTCTCCATAGATTGAAGCAAACAGCCTTAATCGATTTTCGACCCTTATTAGAGTCTTATAAGAGGTGTCTACATCACTTGGCCAACACATTAATAAACATAGCAGATCAAGTAACTTCAACGAACTGGAGTTACTGATTTTCATATTATAAGTGTTTAATATTTTCTTTAATCTCAGTGTCTGTATCTGTGTACTGAAGGTGGTGAACTCGCAGAATCATTAAAGAGTCTTTAAAATGTTTCACAGAATTACGTTTGACTCTTTATGTTATGAGTTCAAATCCCACCAAGATCAACTTTACCTTTCATTCTTTCAAGATCGATAAAATAAATTATTGGTCAGGTATTGGGTTCTATGTGGAGGTGCGTGGCTTAGTGGTTAGGGTGTCAGCACCATGGTCGTAAGATTGTGGTTTCGATTCCTGGACTGTGCGACGCGTTGTGTTCTTCAGCAAAACAATTCATTTCATGTTGCTCCAGTCCACTCAGCTGGCAAAAATGAGTAACGCTGCGATGGACTGGCGTCCTGTCCAGCTGGGGAACACATACACCATAGAAACCGGGAAACCGGGCCCATAATCCTGGCTAGGCTTTAAAAGGGCGCATTTATTATTTTATTGGGTTCTATGATATCGACAAGCTCCTTCACTCAAAATCGCTGACCATGTTTGTACCTAAATCAGAAACTTATATTCCGATTGTTTCCAAAATGTTCTGAGCTCAGATGTCACTTTCATTGAATTTTTAACATTCAATTCTTATCTTCGGGTATATGTTAGGTACGAAAACAAAATCAACTTTATTTAGTGATAGAACCACAAGGTAGTAGAGGTAGCAAGAACTGCGAGTAATGTATTATGCACTATACATATTTATATTATATGTTAAAGGCGCAGGGGTGGCTGTGTGATAAGAAGTTCGCTTCCCAAATACATTGTTCCAGGTTCAGTCCCACTGCGTGGCACCAGGGACAAGTCCTCTACTACAGCCTCAGGCCGACAAAAGCCTTGTGAATGGATTTGGTTGACGTAAACTGAAAGAAGCCTGTCGTATATATACAAACATCCATACGTACATAAGTGTGTGTGCGTGTCTGTGCGTGTAAGTGGATTTATTTAGTCTCTAAAAGATACAAACACTAACTTTGATATAAAATAGGTAATTATTGGAGGGACACATCCTTTCATAATCAGAGATAAGAAATGCAATTTATGCCTGGAAAGATATTCCATATTTTCACCTCTAAATGCCAATTATCAAATAATTAGCCCTAAATATGTGTATTGTATGTATGTATCTAAGTATGCATATATGAAGGGGCATGCAGGTACGCCGATAAAATTTACACGCGAAACATAAATTTTGGGGTCGATAAATTAAGTACCATTTGCAAACTGGGGTCGATCTAATCGACTGGCTCCCTCCCTAAAAATTTCGAGCCTTGAGCCTAGAGTAGAAAAGGATCTTGGGGAACAATCACTGAACAATTGACGAACTTATTGATATGACTGATGTATCTTGGAGCTCCTCGAACGAATTCTGAGCGAAGAATTGCGAATGAAAAGTGTTGCAGTAAAATTTGTGCCTTGCTTCCTCGCGGAAGATCAAAGCGTGTTGTGAAATGAAAGAACAGTTGGAAATTGATCTGGACCATTTTTCGAAGATTATCACTGGTAACGAAAGATGGTGCTACGACATTTGCAGATGTTGAAGAGGTGAAGAAAAAAAAGAAGAACAGTGGAAAACACATCTGGTCCGATGCATTGCTTCAAATAAAGAATATTTTGAAGACGATAAAAGTGTAAACATGTAAAACTAAGTGAATAAAATAATATTGCAAAATTCCAGTTTCTTTTGGGTTTCCCCTTGTATGTGGCCTGAATTTGACCTGCTCCACTCCCTCAAATTGGATATGTGTGCGTGTGTGTGTGTGTGTGTGTGTGTGCGTACATGTGCGCGCGTGTGTGTGCGTGTGCGTGTGTATCTATGTGACGAGTTTGTTCCTCAACACCGATCGACAACCTGTGTCGGTTTGTTTATGTCTTTCTAAGTTCGGCCAAAGAGAGAGAAAGACTAAGTACTAAATTTTCTTTTTAAAGATAACTACTGAGGTCGATTTGATCGACTAGGCTCTTCAAGGCGGTGCCCCAGCATGGCCACAGTCCAATGACTGACTTGGGTAAAAGATAAAAGAAAAAGAAATATTATACTCTAATATAGGCAGAATTTATTTTATTTTCTGTAACCGCCTACCCTGGGGGGGGAGGATAGTTGATCTTACCTTTTTTTTTATATTTTGGTGATTCTCTTTTACTCTTTTACTTGACGAACTTATTGCCTTTAGTCGAGCAAATCGACCCAGGACTTATTCTTTGTAAGCCTAGTACTTATTCTATGGGGACGTAAACACACCAACATCGGTTGTCAAGCGATGTTGGGGGGGGGACAAACACAGACACACAAACATATATATATATATACACACACACACATACATATATATACGACGGGCTTTTTTCAGATTCCGTCTACCAAACCCACTGATGTGGTTGGTAAGCAAGCTACTTACCACATAGCCACTCCCTGTAGAATTTTTTAACCAACAATAAACATTTCTATGTGTCTATTTGCCAATAGAAGAAAATAAATTTATTAATTTAGATTTACGACATGCTAGTGTGAAGGTGAAATATATTCATTGTAGAACATGATACAATGATTTTAAGACTGAGCAAAACTATATTTCAATTAACGTCCTGTGCTGTTGCAATGATTAACGAGGCATCATGCTGCTGGAATTTGCTTTAATTTTAAAGACGATGTCAAAAACATGTAAAAGCCATATATTTTCTACTTGAAGAAACAGAGTCAAGATCTGAAACTTCGTATTGCAGATACAAATGAAGATTATATATTAATTTTTAATATATTTCTCTGAATTTCACTAATTTGACAGTGAATGTTTAGCTAATGTAATTGACATTTTACCCTGCAAGATATTACTGGTATATTGTCTCTCCCCGTCTCACATCTTTCTCTCTCACCCCTATCTCCCTCACTTCTTTCCTCCACACGCTTTCCTCTAAATCTCTCTCTCGCTCCACCCCCTCTCTCTCTGAAGCTTTCCTTGTTTCATTGGGAATTCCAGATATATTCAAAATGAAGTACTCAAAATTATTTAATATAATCGAATATATGCTGCAAAAATAATGTTGATTTACTTTGCAGTTTTTTTTATTGATTGAATCGATCATGAATACAGGTTTCAAGTTTTGACACAGGGCCAGCAATATTTGGGAAGGACATAGTTAATAACATCAACCAAAGTGCTCAACTGGCACTTATTTTATCGATCCCGAAAGGATGAAAGCCAGAGTCAACCTCAGCAGAATTTGAACTCAGAGGGTGAAGGTCTGGAAGAAATGTTGCTCAGCATTTTGTCCATCGTTCTAACGATTCTGCTAGCTCGACGACCAACCGACTATGAATAATAAAAGATAATGTCGATCTCAATGGAATTTGAATTCAGTATGTAAAGAGACGTGACAAAATACTCCTATGTCATTTTAGCCTATACTCTACCGATTAAGCTCTCAAGCAGTTTGTTGTTTGTTTAACCCTATGTCAGTCTGACCGTACAGATTTATGATCAAAAGTATCCCAGACACAACCATCCCATCTTTTGTTAAGACAGTAAGGTATTTTTAACAAACTTTTGTGTCATGTTTTAGTGGCTGTGTGGTAAGTAGCTTGATTATGAACTACATGGTTCCGTGTTCAGTCCCACTGCGTGGCACCTTGGGCAAATGTTTTTTTTTGCTATAGCCTCGGGCCGACCAAAGCCTTGTGAGTGGATTTGGTAGACGGAATCTGAAAGAAGCCCGTCGTATATATGTATATATCTGTATGTGTGTGTGTGTGTATGTGTTTGTGTGTCTGTGTTTGTCCCCCCAACATCGCTTGACAGCCGATGCTGGTGTGTTTACGTCCCCGTAACTTAGCGGTTCGGCAAAAGACCGATAGAATAAGTACTATGCTTACAAAGAGTAAGTCATGGGGTCGATTTGCTCGACTAAAGGCGGTGCTCCAGCATGGCCACAGTCAAATGACTGAAACAAGTAGAAGAGTAAAAGAGTAAAGTCAAGAAGGAAAAAGACCCCTTCCGTCATGAATGACCATGGGATTGGACCTTGTAAGTTCCCCTCCGAGGTACAAATCCGAGGAAGGTTGTTTATGGAAGACCAGGAGTCACCCATGCATACTAGCCTCCACTCTCCACTCAACATGAAGCCCGATCCGGCAATCGAATTCACAACATCATGATTGTGAGACCGATGCCCTAACCATTGAGCCATGTGCATTCACAGGCAGGTCATACAGCTCTTTTACTCTTTTATTTGTTTCAGTCATTTGACTGTGGCCATGCTGGAGCACCGCATTTAGTCGAGCAAATCGACCCCAGGACTTATTCTTTGTAAGCCTAGGACTTATTCTATCGGTCTCTTTTGCCGAACCGCTAAGTTACGGGTACGTAAAAACACTAGCATCGGTTGTCAAGCGATGTTGGGAGGACAAACACAGACACACAAACATATACACACACACACATATACATATATATATATATATAATATATATATATATATATATATATATATATATTTAAGTAGGTGAATGAATTATCCTATGTTTATCGTCAGCATGTGTCGAGAGTAAAGGAATTTTGTTAACTTCTTCGTTCGACTCCATTCTTTCATTTATATATATATATATATATATATATATATATATATATATATATATATATTATATATATATATATATATATATATATGTATGTGTGTGTGTGTGTGTGTGTGTGTGTGTGTGTGTGTGTGTGTGTGTGGAGGTGCAATGACCCAGTGGTTAGGGTAGCGGACTCGCGGTTGTAGGATCGCGGTTTCGATCCCCAGACCGGGTGTTGTGAGTGTTTATTGAGCGGAAACACCTAAAGCTCCACGAGGCTCCAGCAGGGGGTGGAGGCGATCCCTGCTGTACTCTTTCGCCACAACTTTCTCTCACTCTTTCTTCTGTTGGCCTGCTCACTTAGCCAGCGGGGTGGCGTCATTTGAAGGCTAAAACAATGCGAAGCGCATTGTGACCAGCGATGTGTACAAACATCTGATAGCCTGGTCGGTCACGGTGATCACGGTGATATATATATATATATACGACGGGCTTCTTTCAGTTTCCGTCTACCAAATCCACTCACATGGCTTTGGTCGACCTGAGGCTATAGTAGAAGACACTTGCCCAAGGTGCCACGAGTGGGACTGAACCCGGAACCATGTGCTACTTAACACACAGCAACTCCTACGCCTATGTAAAATATCGTAAGAAATAATTTGTCCTGAAATATCAGAACACTAAAATATGATATGGATATACAGCCTCTTATCTCCTGTAAAGATTCAAGCAAGACAAGAATTAGATCAAAAGAAATCTAATTTAAGGAGGGGAAGAGATCACAAGAGACATAATATAATAACCTTTTATTTCTCCACACAAACCTTTTAGCCAAGACCTCTGCACAACAAGATTGCCCCAAGAGAGTAAAAGCTACCAGATAAAAGAAAGAAGACTAAATCAATTTATGTATAATGGATATGAGCATAGAAAATCCTCGTTGTATCCATTTCTAAACCGAATAAGAATATTTTATTCGTCTCCAATCAATAAACACAGTGCCACCAATTTTCACTATAATTCTGACGAAACATATGTCACACGCTTTTCAAATTTCTGCGATCTCTTCCGCGTCGCTGTTGCCTTATTTCTCTGTCACTCTCTACTCCTCTCCCCCTCCCATTAATTCTATCTATCTGTCTACTATTCTATTTACACACACACACACACACACACACACACACCACACACATATTGCATTTCATATTTTCATCTATTGTACTTTCATTCTCTAACTTTCGTTCTTATTTGTCAACCTCGATCACTCTCACGGCCACTGACTTTCATTTACTGACTTTTCTTAGCATATCAGCGTAGCTGATTAACTATATGTGTTATCTAGATATTAGCATACTTAAATCCATATACGACATTGCATGTGATCATTTAAACACTCACGAACCGACATGTATACATACAAAGCAGCGAACACACAAATATACACACATGCATATTGTGTGTGTATATATATAGAGATAGATAAATAGATAGATAGACAGATAGATATAAAAACGATAAACGCCGCCCTTTTCAAGCCTAGCCAGGCTCATGGGCCCGGTTTCCCGGTTTCTGTGGCGTATGTGTTCCCCCCAGCTGAACGGGACGCCAGTCCAGTGCAGCGTTACTCAAGAAACAGGAAGAGAGAGAGTGAGAGAAAGTTGTGGCGAAAGAGTACAACAGGGTTCGTCCCCATCCTCAGCCGAAGCATTGTGGATCTTTTAGGAGTTTTCGCTCAATAAACACACACAACGCCCGGTCTGGGAATCGAAACCGCGATCCTCCGACTTATGTTTATGTGTATATATATATATATATGATATGTAGTTTTCTCATATATATATATTGTATGCATGCATGCATGTATGTCTGCATGCATGTATATATGTATGTATGTATGTATGTATGTATGTATGTATGTATGTATGTATGCATGTATGTATGTATGTATAATTGTAACTGGACAGTTAATAATTTGCGCGACCAATAATCAGAGTTCCATAGGTACTGATGTACGCGTTTAATCGATCAGATGTCATCGGTGACTCACCACAGTCATCTGATGGACAGGACTGGAGCTTTTGTGCCTATGAAATTTCGAGGACTGGTATATAAGTTACTAGCATTATGACCCGTCGTTGCCGGGTCATAGTGCTAGTGCATGTATATATGTGTATATATATGTGTACATATTACATGTACATCTATATATATACATCTACACATAAAATACAAAATACAAAGTTATATCTTGATATCGCTAGTGATAACAATACTCAAAATATATAACAGACTGGAATTGTAGGCTCGTCTCTTGTAATTTCGATCAATTGTATCTTGTCCTCCCTCTTGTATAGAAGTGTGTCTACAATCCAGCCTACCTCTACTTCTGGGGGGACATTTTAAATTTTTATCCGGGACGTCCTACGTCCCAGATATAAAGCTAAAAAATAAAATATTTCCACTTTGCAAGGTTCGAGTCGAGTACTCCCTTGCACGCTCCGTGGACTCGAACCTTGCTTCTATTGTGGCGAATTTACCGCCTCTAGTTAGATATCTTTCATAGTCGCACCAAGACACTTTTCGATGGTGCTTTTCTCCAGGTGTTCAAATCTTTTTTCTCTACACTGTATACTTTATAGACAATAGTCTTTTCTTTAATTTAATTTTTTATTTCGTCTGATGGTGTTATCCTAGATTCACCTTCTTTGTCGGTGATCAATCCGTATTTCTTCCATTTTAATTTCAATGAGTTCGCGCCCACCGACGGCTGCAGCGAAATTCATTTTTGGACTTTCTTCTATCGAAGGCATTCTAACAAAAATTCTTCCGAGTAAATGGTGAAAGTATTGTCAATTTCCCCAAACAGGGACACAATTCAATTTTTAAACAATAACCAAAGCGCCTTCTCCCAAAGGAGGAGGGTTACAGTTTACAATTATTTAACAAATGCAACACAACAATGTTTCCTTTACGAGGAAGCAACAAACGTGATAACAATAGTTAAACAGTAATAATAATAACAACAAACCTTACGATGAATCAGAAAGCAGTAAGCAGTTGAAGATTTAGTCCTTTATGTATAAGAAATAAACAAACAGCAGTACTCTGTAGGAGCGGCTGTTCGAGAAAACAGATATTACATACAGCGAAACTTCATATAGATACTTAATGCTAGCTAATTAGCAGATAATCTAATGTAAAAGTACAGCTCCATCTGGTCTATTCCATTTCTGCATGCTAATTTTATTTTTAATTTATTCCCATTCATGTGAAACCACTTATTCAAGTTCAAGTCATTGATGCAATTTTATACCAATTGCTATTTTTACTTTTGTTATGTTACGATTATATTCTACTTTAGTTTGATTTTAATTATTACTTACTAAATATAATTCAATTATTATTATTTTTATTGTTAAAGTGAAAGTATCTGACATAAAATAGAGAAATGTTTTTGTTTCACTTTTAACACGTAATTCTGAAATAGTGGAGAAGATATGATATTGCTATGGGCTCGCTCTCGGCAAGAAGTTGAACATTTTTTTGCCCATGAAACTACATGGACCCTAAGTAAGACATGTGTAAAATTTGAATGAAATTGGTTGTGTAGTTCTCAAGTTTTAGGGAAACACACATCAACGGACAGACAGACAGACAGACATTCTCAGTTTTATATATAGAGAGATTACATACAAATATATACTCAATAAAATGTACTGGGTGCTCCTCTTTTCGTTTGCATACACACACGTAATATAATATAATATATATCACTACTACCGGCTGTGCTTGACAAGATGTAGAATGAAATGTGCAGAGAGTAATCAAATCCGAATAGTCAACCCTTGTGCACAAAGAAATCGTGTGTCACATTAAGAATACACAACAAAAGGCATACATGCGTATCGTGAAGAAATACACTCACTTATTAAACACCCCTCTCACACAAGCTATATATATAATTTTGTCAGTGAACAGGTCGCGGTCTCAAAGCTACGAAAATATTTTGGCAAATCTATATCTATAAAACAGTCTTTGGACGAAAATTGTATGCACATTTGTCTTTGACGTTTAATGGCAGCCAAACCGAGGCTAGGATCGAGCTGAAAATTGGCAGGGATACTAAATGCGTGGTGAGGATGAGACCCGCGATGGTTAAAATTTGCAAGCTATAAAGATGCTGTTGCTATGGCAAAAAGAGTGATTTTTGATCGATTCAAGGCGGCCCAGAGCCCCTCTATGTTTCTGCGATTGGCTTTTAATGCCTAGCGGCATGCACTGCAGGCTGTTGTGCTTAATATACATACATTTTGTCGCGAAATTCCGGCTACTAGGAAACGATTTATCATTGTGAAAAAACGAGTGCTTTTTGCCCTCATTTTCTTTTTAATCTTTTTATAAAAGTGAAAGGATTTTGTCTATTCATTTCTTCTGTCCACTTACGACAGTGATTCAGTTAAACTTTAGGAAGCTTACCTTTACCTATTCTGAGTTACTTGAAAGGTGATGTTCCCTTCCTTCTCTTTTGATTGTTGGTACCTTTTTTTCTTACCTTTAATACCGTTGTTTCACTTTAAGGATGCTTCTTTACCCAGCCATTATGATATTTCGACTGCTGTCCATTGTTTCAAATAGGTTTTAGCATTGTCATTCTAGCCTTTTTTAAACACTCACATATGATTCGTCCCAAAGAATCAACCTATAAATAAGAGTTTTACTTCCACTAGCGAAAACTATACCTATCTGCCAGAAAGCTCCATACCAATTTAACTTTATGCTGCATTCGCTGTTAGTTTATGTGCACGTTATGTGGGAAAATAGAATAAAGGGGGTTTTGTTAGCTTTTCTCTACAAAAAAAATAGCTCCCTTTGCTGATGAAAAAAATAAACTCGCAGAGGGAAAGTTTCATCTTCCTTCAATTTCCTTACACCATTTATGTGGCAGTTTCTGACAAGAAATTTCGCTTTCATATAAAACAATTATATATTGTAGTCGTTATCCGTAATCTACTCCCAAAACACTTCTGTAGCTCTACTTTACATCGCTTGCAAACTTATATGTTCTATGATAATCAAAGTGCAACGACCTCCACAATAGCCAGCCTTCAATTTGATTTTCCGTTTCTAGGTTAATCGGAAATAGATTGCCATGCTACACATAAACCTTCTCGGTAGTTCAATTATTTGGCGAAAAAGATACCACGAAAGCAACTTAAACCGTCCAAAGGACGGGTGCGTTTGCTAGTTAAATTTAAATATTGAAGTGAATCTAACGGTTTTTGTGCGTTTCTTAAATGGCTTATAAACATCTTCCACGCTGCAATTGTACATATATATATATATATATATATATATATCAACAATGTCATTTCTCGGTGCACATTCAGATAGTTTGTTTGCAATAGTATATATTTGAGATTATATAGTTATGTATATATATATATCAACAATGCTACTATTTGATACGCATTTAGATTCGTTTACAATAGGATATGTGTGTGCGTGCATATGTGCATGTGTAGATGCTTATCTGTGTGTGTGTGTGTGTGTGTGTGTGCATGCGCGCATGTGTGTGTATGTGTGTGCATGCACGCATGTGTGTGTATGTGTCTGCATGAATATACGAATGGAATTGCGTGCTTGTACGAAGGTATATATGTAGCTATGTGTATATTACATATACATGTATAAATGTATCTTTAAACATAAATTTGATACATAATAACTGCAATATTCTATAGGGATGGAAAACTGACAGTTATTCCCTGATGTGGGATGAAATAAATCAAAATCCACGCAAATAGTAATTATATCCCAATTACATGTGTGTGTATGTTGTGTGTGTGTGTGTGAGTGCGTATGTGTGTGTATGTGTGCGTATGTGTGTGTATGTGTGCGTATGTGTGTGCTGTGTATATGAATTAATATGTATGCAAGAATCTATAATGTTTGTGCGTTTAAAATTATAGATAGATAGTTGAAAGATAGATAGGCAGACAGACAGACAGACAGACAGACAGACAGACATATAGATAGATAGATAGATAGATAGATAGATAGATAGATAGATAGATAGATAGATAGATAGATAGATATTTGTTTATAGTTTATCGTTACATACATATGCACACTCATATATCTAAGTATACATGTATCTTTGTACCTATGAATGCACGTATCCCTGTATGCCTGTATGTATATGTACATGTATGCATGTGCACATTTATGCAGGTTCACATATATGCACATATACACAAACTCATATACATACCTCCTCAGAGGTGTTATTATATATGTATGTATGTATGTGTGTTTGTATGTATGTATGTCTCTTCTATTCTTTTAATTATTATAAATCTTCCACTGATGAGGGAGCCAGTTTCAAAAAAAGATACAGGGCTCCATCTTTGTGTTGTAGTTAAACCAGACAAATTCACATTTGGAACTTGAAAAAGTCTTGCATATTTTTATTGTTCCACTCAAAGATTGCATTTGTAATGTAAGAACTAGCCGGTCGATTTCTCTTTCTGAAAATCTCACTTTATCCAGATTCTCCTTTAAGCATTTACTAACAAAACCTACTGCTCAAATTATTATTGGTATCAATATGAATTCATAGTATGGATATAGAAGCTGGAGGTTTCGAAGCAGTTGACCATAGATATCATTCTTTTCTTTGATTTTCAAAGAGATATTTCTATCTGCAGATCAGCTGATTTTTGTGATGGTACATACCTTTGCACCTCTGTCCCAAACAACAATATTTGGCCCGTTACGTGTGTATGTATGTATGTATGTATGTATGTATGTATGTATGTATGTATGTATGTATGTATGTATGTATGTATGTATGTATGCACTTATATATGTACGTTTTCTTCTTCACAGGTTTCAAACCGCTCGATAAGAAAATAACAAAGCTATTTTGATAAGTCGAGACAGTTCCGGGAATTGCTGATTTTGTGAATCTGATTTGAAACTGAATGTATGCGTGTGTATTTGTATGTTTCTCTTCTGTTTTAAATTATTTAAATTCTTCCTTTGAAGAAGGATCTGATTTCTAACAAAGATACAAAGGTACGACTTTGGAAAATAAAGAACGAAAATAATATCACATATTAAACCTGAGAAAAGTCTTGCATACTTTTACTGTTCCGCTCACACATTGTATTTGTAATGTGCAAGTCAGTTGACTGATTTCTTTTTCTGAAAATACATGTTCGTCCAGACAGTTAAGCATTTGCTTACAAAACCAAGTACTCCAATTATTATTGGTATGAATGTACATTTGTAATCCAGACACAGAAGATGGAGGCATCAGCGCGCTCGCGCGTATGTATGTATGTATGTATGTATGTATGTATGTATGTATGTATGTGTTTGTTTGTTTGTTCGTATGTGTTCACGCGCTTGAGTTCGTTCCATCGACAACGCTCAGTGAGGAAGAAATGCCTCTTGCATTCTCAGATAATTTTCGTCTTCCTTTGATGTATATTGTGTTTTAAAAACACAACACGTCCGCAAGAGATATGATATCATCTCAGAACAACTGCATTAAATGTGCCTTCTGCGATAAATTTACATTCAGTACGATACACAGATATCTAATTTAATCTAACATCGCTTCTGTTGCATTTAACGGATATATATTTAGAAGAGATTATGTAACTTCTATTCTTGCATCATTCACTAATGGATATTTCTCTCTGTAGACTCCCTGATGCTTTACAGCAAAGCATATATGTACTGACATTTGACTACTGGTTATTAGTGTGTGTGTAGTGTGTGTCTTGGTGTCAATATTTGTCCCCAACCACTGCTTGACAACAGGTGTTGGCATGTTTATGTCCTTATAACCGAGCAGTTCGGCAAAAGGTTCCAATAGAACACATAACAGGTGTTTTAAAAAGTCCTGGGGTCGATATTCTTGACTAAAATTCTTCAAGGCGGTGCTCCAGCATGAGCGCAGTCAAATAACTAAAACAAGTAAAATGAGAGAACACGCGCGCACATGCGCGTATACATATGCTAGGAGTAAACTCAACTCGTGACCGAGTAAGACATCTTCCTAAACTCGCTAAGTCTGTGCAGATGTTTCAGGAGTCCAGGAAGTCCCTGTGTACGAATTTCTTTTCAGTGGTTAAAGTTTTGTACCCCACTAAACCCACTTATTAGCCCAATCAGCTATAGAACCACTGGCAGAAGCCAACTACACATCAGATAGTTTTTTGTTTTTTGTTTTTTTTATGCATGTTTACCTTGCCCTAGAAAGAAGTTCAAACGAGAACTAGGGGTCCTTCAGATGCTAACAGGTACTACTAGATCGGATCAGGTCTTGCAGTTGATTTTTCCGGTTCAGTAGTTTTACGACATGTTTTGTAAATTAAGTTATATGTTTTCGGAGAGTTTACATAAATTTCTGTCCCCGTTATTCATTTAACCATAGTATATCGAAATTGTTGTGGAGGTGCGTGGCTAAGTGGTTAGGGTGTCAGCATCATGATCGTGAGATTGTGGTTTCGATTCCTGGACCGGGCGACGCGTTGTGTTCTTGAGCAAAACACTTCATTTCACGTTGCTCCAGTCCACTCAGCTGGCAAAAATGAGTAACGCTGCGATGGACTGGCGTCCCGTCCATCTACGCCATAGAAACCGGGAAACCGGGCCCATGAGCCTGGCTAGGCTTTAAAAGGGCGCATTTATTTTTTTTATTTATATCGAAATTATTGCTTATTTACATTCTGGATCTTTCCTTCTATCGAATGACGCCAGATCATCCCGCATGAAAATATTTACTACTCAAATGTATTGGTGTTTCATGTTGCGATATATAGTTCGTTTAGAACAAACTTGTCGTTCACTGTCCTATGTTCTTGTAATTTCCTACATAACCAAAACTTTTGGCTTACTGAATGTAGATCTTATTTTCAAATGCTATTAATTTACTTGTAATTCCCACCAGCAGTTCTCTTTTGAATTTGAACATCTTATCACAATGTTGCAGCTGGTGATTCGTGAATTCATTATTAGTTTTCCATCTAATGAGAGTATCCGATTGCCTGATGTTTGTCTCGTAATCTCTCGACGTTCTTTTGCAGAAAGATAATCTATTTTGATTGTGTATCATTATTTCGATTGATCTTAGTTACTCACATCTGTCGGCTAGTGACGAATTGTAATTTTAATACAATATTGTAGGTCAAGCTTCAATGTGTGCTAGTAGAAATTCGTATCTTCATATGAAGCTTCTATGACATATATTGACTGTCCACTTATATTTCCAGTCTCCTGATTCATTTTCACTGAGATACTATTTATTATAATTATTTTTCTTTCCGGTATTCTTATCTGATGCCGGAGTTTCTCGACGATTGTTTTAAATTCCAGTTTTGAGGACGAAAATTTATATATACATGTTCCCTTCTATCAATAGCAAAACGATGTTTCTATTTTATTTTCAACTATTTACAACTATTTTATTTCAACTAGCCCAGCGTTGCTCGGGCTAGTTTTCTTTTCGACCCTTTAGAATTGGAATTATTGAAAAGTAAACATTTTGCATTATGTAGCTTGTTATTCTCCTTAAGTGAACATTTTTCTGGTTGAAATGCACCGAAAAATGGCGACACAGCAGTCAAAAAATCGTAAAAAATAGGGTTTTTCATAGAAAAAAAGCACCTTTTTAATGTAAATACTTTTTGGTGTTAATATGGTCCTACGGTAGGAAGAGCAAGCCTTCTTCTATCATACTCCCAATTTTGGTCAGCTTGCACCGCAGGGTCTCGGAGGAGATAGTGTTAGTTGAAGGCTACCAAACCTTCCACACACAGACAACTTCAGCTTTATATATATATATATATATATATATTCTTTGAATAAGTATAGCCACGTGTGACTTGATAGTCTTTCGTAGAACAACAATCTTTTCCGTTTTGCTGATGCATGATGGTATGTATTTTTATACTTTTTCTTTTGACATTTCTTTAAAAGGTCTAAAATACCTCTTAACAGTTGTGAAAAGAGACATTACATTTCTGCATATTTCCCATCTATACTGTAAATCGCCCGCAGGTAGTCTTCGACCTCTTCTTTTTTTACCATCCAAATTTTTGTTTAATGTAATATATTACATGTAATTCATATCTGTATGTGCCGGACGAAATACTTGGCGGCATTTCTTCCGGTTTTACGTTCTCGTGGTCGATAAAATAAGTACCAGAGGTCGATGTAATCGAATTTCTCACTCGAACGATATTTTTGACCTTGAGCCAAAATTTGAAACCAGTTTATCACTGCATTCACTTCGACACTCGTCCTCAGGATGAACTAGCAATATCAACTTTGTGGGTCTCTTATAGTAAAATGTCGTCGGTCTTTTAGAGTCAGTCTTCACAATTTTATTGGAGAATACATTTGTTCGTACTGTCTTCACTCCCAGTTAGTGCCGCCACCAGAGCTACAGTCATTGACTTTTACATGTAGACGATCAATCTTACCATGGAACAACGTCATGCAGCCGAAGTTAGGTCTGTTGTCACACGTAGTGTAAGCATGTTTATTCGTCTACTATTAGCCTTACTGTCACTTGTTTCAGCCAGAATAACACTGCAATCACTGTAATAATAATATTGTAATCATCTTCTCTTGTTTTCAAACCAAATTATTTGTTGTTATAATTGTTTTGACGTCAACTTATTTAACCCTCAGTGGAGGTCATACCTGAATATTTTCATATAACAAGCAGAAAAATCATAATTTTTTGGTGGTGGGATGAGTAATTTTATAGCAATTACATAAATCATTATCGAGAAATGCTCCAGTTCCAGCATTCGATCCTCAGAAGAGAAGTTGGTAAAAATATAAAAACTCTTCAATTCGGTTTTCGTGTCTACTCTCACCTATGGTCATGGAAATTGTGTAATGATCGAAAGAGTAAGTATAAGGGATCAAAATGGAGTTCCTCCGAAGTGTCTCTCGAATAATGTTTTTCGGCAGAGTGGTAAAGGTAAAGTTATTTTCTCGAGTCAAGCCGACTCATAAGGGCCGGTTTCCCGGTTTCCATGAAGTATAAATCCCCACAAGGACGGGACGCGGATCCATTGCTGGATTACTTATTAGTGATAGTTGAGTGTAGTGGAGCAACGTGAAATGAAGTGTTTTGCGAGAGAACACAAACGTATCGCCCGGTCCCGAAATCGCAACCACAATCTTATGATCATGAGTCCAACACCCTAATCACTAACCGACGCACCTCCACAATCGGCAGAGAGTATAACTCAGAGATCAGGTAGTCTCTCCAGGTCGGGTCGCTGCTTCTCTGCATTGAGGGGTCTCATCTCCAATACTACAAACATGTGATTAGAATGTTACAAGACGGATTCTTTAGGCCAAGCCAACCGGCAGATTTTGGGGCACACCATGAGGGAGATGGTTGGAAAGTATCCATAGTCTCAATTGGCCGCTCTTGGAAAGTTAGCTGGAAAATCTAATGAAGTTGCGTTAGATAGGACCCTATGGAGGAGGTACCAGAGGACTCTGCCCACAAAATCCTCCGAGGAAAATGGGCGGAAATGGATGGATGGATGGATGGATAGGATAGGATAGGATGGTTGGAAATATGGAGGGAGGAAGAGACGACTGGAAGGAGGGAGGGAGGGAGGGATGAATGGAAAGATGGTTTGATGGATGGATTGATGGACGGACGGATGGACGAACGGACGGACGGATAGATAACTGGATAGAGCAATGAATGGGCAGACGGATGGATGGTTGGATGAACGGACGGACGGATGGGTGGAGAGATGGATGAATGCATGGATAAAGGAATGGGTGGATGGATAGATGGATGAATGGATGGATTGAAGGATTGACCAGATGCATGGATGGATGGATGGATGGATGAATGGATGAATTGACCAGATATATGGATGGATTGACAGAGTGACCAGATGCATAAATGGATGGATGGATGGATGGATGGATGGACGGGCGAGCGGACAGAATAGATGAAATATATAAATAAATTAAGAATTTGATAATTACAGCTGCTTCCATAGCAGCAACTAATAAACTTCCCTTTCTCTATAATGCTTTTCTTCTGTTCATCACTTTGTTACTGATGACGTCACATGCAGCCGTGTTGCTTGTGGCAAAATTCAAAGATCGTTAATAAAAATGCTTCTTCAATGAATGCGAGCAGGACAATAACCAGGCTGATAGTTGTGCCATTTATATTGTGGATGAAATTTAGCGTAAATTCGATAATACATAATCGGACTAATGACGGTGCCCCAGCATGGCCACAGCCTCTGGCTGAAACTAGTGACAGTGAAGTTAATTAGTCTCCAACACTAAGCGTGCCGAGTATGTAGCTGCCTGTGTATATGTATGTATGTATGTATGTATGTATGTATGTATGTATGTATGTATGTATATATGTATGTATGTATGTATGATTGTATGTACATATATACATACGTACATATGTATATGCATACATACATTCATACGAACGTACGTACTTACACATATGCGTACGTATGTGTGTTTCTGCATACGTATGTATATATGTACGTAAGTTCGTATGCACGTATGTATATATGTATATATTTATGTATGTATGTACATGCAAACGTGCATTATGTAAGTACATGTACTTACATAAATACATGCATGCGTTCACACATGCATACATACATAATCATATGCATTCATACACATATACACACATATATGAATATATATATATGTGTGTGTGTGGTGTGTGTGTGTGCGTGTGTGTGTGCGTGCATACATACGAACATATGAATATATATAAATATATATATATATACATGGTACACTTATATATATGCATACATATACATATATACGCATACATACTTATATATGTATATATATATATATACACTTATATTTGTATATATACATATATAAATGTGTGTGTGTGTGTGTATATATATATATAAACGGAACAGCCTGCTCGTGGGATTAACGTGCAAGTGGCTGAGCTCTCCACAGACACGTGTACCCTTAACGTAGTTCTCGGGGAGATTCAGCGTGACACACGGTGTGACAAGGCTGGCCCATTGAAATTCAGGTACAACAGAAACTGGAAGAAAGAGCGAAAGTTGTAGTAAAAGAGTACAGCAGAGTTCACCACCACCCACTGCCGGAGCCTCGTAGAGGTTTAGGTGTGTTCGCTCAGTAAACATTCACAAAGCCCGATCTGTGCCTCTACATATATGTATATATATATAAATATATATGGTTCAGTAGTTAGAGCGTCGAGCTGACGATCGTGATGTTGTGAGTTTGATTTGTGTGGTTGTGAGTTTGACCGGGCTGCGTGTTGTGTTCTTGAGCAAGACACTTTATATTACCTTGCTCCAGTTCACTCAGCTGTACAAATAAGTTGCGACGTCACTGGTTCCAAGCTGCATCGGCCTTTATTTTTCTCTTGGATAACATCAGTGGTGTGAAGAGGGAGGCTGGTATGCATGGGCGACTGCTGGTCTTCCATAAAAACAGCCCTAAGTTCGGTGGTGAGGCGACTTTCTTCCCAGCCTTGTAACCCAGAGAGGAACCCCTTAGTTGCACCCATGGCATATGTGACCGACAGTGTCCAGATTTGTCCTCATCTTGTTTGTTGTTAACAAAACGTTTTGGCTGATATACTTTCGATGTCATTGTTAGTAGCCCGCACTCTTAACCACTACGCCAAATGCCCGTGGGCTATTATGGAGTGAATTTTAGGGTTTATAAATCTAATATTTTCCTATCCTTCATTAATACCGGTTCCCATATGCTACTCATATCTGCACTCGGTTTGCTTAGGAGGTTATTATGTCTTAGCATATGTGTTGCTTCTCTTAGTTTTCGTATTTTCCAATGGTTTCTCTACTATTTTAACTTCATGTATGGTTTTCGTTTTTC